>NW_026712797.1:0-58517 GCF_030625045.1 Achroia grisella | reverse complement strand
GTGCACAGCTAATATTAAATAATTACATACAAATAAAATACAAACAATTACAAAGTCCATAGAATATCGCAACTTACAATTATATATGTATTAATTGTATATGTACGTTATAAACAAGACAATATTATTATAGAGGTTTTTGCCGAAGCCAAGTCTTGAGTCAAGTTTTGAGTCAAGAACCTTAGCCCCTAGGTGCGATCAGACTAGCGTATCTTTCAGCCGCTCCATAAGTCCTTCCTTTTGTTTGGAGTGCCATCTGCACTCGCCCCCTATCGTCCGGTGAAGCTGTAAAGGCCAGCTGCAGCCAACATTAGAATAGCTCGAATTAACTTAAGGGTTTTGTAATTCTGAAATTTAATACTAGATGGCGTTAAAAACGTAAAACTGCGGTTTCATTTCGGCCCATATATAATATCGTCATAATATACTAGTAATTACATATACATATACACGAATAGTCATTTGCTCTCTGTAATCTACCAAAGACAAATAATATTTTACTCTTTCCCATGCAGGTAGTGTAAATCGTGGCATTTATAATTTTAAATCACTAAAACAAACTCAGAATTTGTATAAAAAATATATTTTAAATAAACATTCAAAACCTTCTTACAAACACATGCCTTGATTCCGCAATTTAAAATAAATAATTCTATGAATATTATAATTCCAAATTCCTTTTCAAAATGAAATTTTAATTTTAAATTTAGAACAGAATAAAATAAATAAAGACATAAAATTATGATTTACAATATAATTGAAATCATACTTTTATGGTAAAGAATTATTATACAAATTAAAATTTAAATTCTATAATTCCATAATCAGAATGAATAATAAACAAAATTTTGGAACCGATTCAAATTTGAATGTATATTTCAAATTAAAATTTTGAAACGTTGCATTCCATATTTAGGAATCATAATTTAAATGAATGTTTCATGTAATTAAATTTTAAATTTTAAATCCTATAATTTCACGTTCAGAATGCATAATTTAAATGAAAATTTGGAATTTATAATTTAAAATAGTAACACTATTGACTACTGTTGACTCTGTTGTTAGTTGACTACTCGTACTGCTTCTTTATCTTCCTCTTGATACTGCGGCTCGTTCTCGATTTCTTCGTCTTCGTTGAAATCAACATCGTCATCGACATCCGCTTCCTAATAAAAATAGTAATAAATTATTAATTTTATTCTTTATTAGGGGCCGTTCAAGTACTACGTAAGCACTATTTCTTTGCTTTATTTATTTTGAATGACATGAGCCATGTCATCCAAAATAAAGTCTAGATGATGATTACGTCATTGGTATGTATTTACTTTTTTACACGAATGGCAACCCTCATATTGTCTTTGCTAAAAAAACAATACATTAATTGAAAAATGTCTACGTAATCATGGGGAGGGGGTTAGAGCTTTGCTTACTTTTGCTGACAAGGGGGATGGGGGTAAATAATTGTAATAAATTTGCTTACGTAATACTTGAACGGCCCCTTATACTTATAAACAAATTTTTGTAATTTAATTATGGCCAACAAACAATAATAATAATAATAATAGTATATAATAAATAAACCTGGACAGTTCATACAACATCGTCTAATCCCAAGCTCTGCTTTGATTGTGTTATAGGTACTAGACAATTGATATAAATATTTAAATGTTTTTTTTGTAAATACATACAAATATATGTATATATATATGTATATAGTGTTTTTGTGGTTATTACGTATTTACAATAAGAAAACAAAGGATATACTGGAATTACCCTTAAATAAGTTCACAACATCTGTTAAATCATATTTATTGAGCGAAGCCTATTACTCATTAAACGATTACTTGAATGACGAGCGTGCATGGCAATAGTTGTTCATTCACGGGATTTTCATTTAATGTTAGACATAGACACCTATATAAATATACATTGTAAATAAACTGGCTTTAAAAAAATGTAATTCAATTGAGTTTCTTGCCAGTTCTTCTCAATTGGATCTATATACCAAACTGGACGGTAGGGAAAAAAAATTAAATTATAATGTATAAAAAATTGACGTTTATAAGCGGCTAAAATGTCCTACATGAATAAATATTTTTTTAATTTGAATTTGAATAAATGTGTTTAAGTATTTGTATCCGTTGTCTAGTACCCATAACACAAGCTCTGCTTACCGTGACTAGATGGCGCTGTGTTAATTGTCCAGGGTTATTTATTTATTTATATCAGTTGTCTAGTACCCATAACACAAGCTCTGCTTACCGTGGGTCTAGATGGCGCTGTGTGCTCTATCCAGGGTAATTATTATTATTAATTCCTCTGGTGTTGCTCATTGGCGATGGTAATCACTCACGTGATTTAAAATCAAATCAGCATCAAAAATAATTTATTCATGTTGGACATTTTTGCCGCTTATGAACGTCGAGTTTATTGTAACGTGTATTAATATTTTTATATTTATAACAAAATTAAATAAACATAGACATGCCTGATACTGCTGGTACTCTGATATGAGGTCACTCATGTTGCTGGCAGCTTCAGTGAACTCCATCTCGTCCATACCCTCGCCGGTATACCAGTGCAGGAAAGCCTGGACAAACGAAACATGACTCAATACTCAAGGATATCTGAGGATTTGTATTTATATATATGGACTAGCTTTTGCCCGCGGCATCGCTCGCGTTAATTTATCCCCTTAGGGGTGGAATTTATCAATATGCTTTCTATGGGGAAGCCTACGTCATAGTAGATTTATGCATGCAAAGTCTCATACAAAGTTTAAAATTGACAAAGTTTCATACAAACTTTCATCCCCTATTTATCCCCTTGGGGGTAGAATTATCAAAATCCTTTCTTAGCGGATGCCTACGTCATAACATCTACCTGCATGCCAATTATTTTTTGGATTTTTTTTTATTTTATATTTATTTATTTATTAAAGGAAACCAAGGCTATTTAAGTATATTTTAAATATAAACGTCATATTAAGCCACTGACAGGCTTTCACAAATTACAACAGACTAATTTTAAAAAATTACATCACTACATTTAAAGGCAACAATACATTATAAAGTTAACAGAGAATATGAAATTAATTAACAAGAGTACAGTAACAAATGAATTTATACAAATATATACATATACATAATCTTCAATAATAATTAATTGTTATTTAAAGAAGGGCTCACTTAGTTGGTATCTCGCTGATTTAATATATTAATAAATAAAAATAGATAAATAAATAAAAATAATACATATACATAATCTTCAATAATAATTAATTGTTATTTAAAAAAGGGCTCACTTAATTGGTGTCTCTTCTAAAACGGTAATTTATTATTAGAAAATTACCGTTTTAAATGAAAGACGAAAGTACACGAACGGTAGCGCGGTACAGACAGTGGCGCGGTAAAACTAATAGGAATGTCGATTGACACGTCGTATTTAAAGATATTATGAAATTACAAGAAGAATGTATTAGTAATGTTAGAATAATAAAATAAAGAATAAATAAATAATTACCCGTCGCCTGTACATGGCCGTGAATTGCTCTGATATACGTTTGAATATCTCCTGGATGGCAGTCGTGTTGCCGATAAATGTAGCTGACATCTTCAGCCCTCGAGGTGGTACATCACATACAGACACCTTCAGGTTATTGGGGATCCATTCCACGAAATAACTGTAGATAAAAAAACATAATTATTATATTTGCACCGCCAACATCTATTCTCTGCACCACCTATGGTTGACTGGTAGAAAATGCCGCATGGTGGTAAGACAGCCAAATGCACTTTACTATATTTTGTATATTGTGTGCATTAAAGTTAAATAAATAAATTAATTAGATAGATAGATACATAGATAATTTCTTTATTCAACAATTACATACACATAGCATACATGAGATACATTTTATAAATAGATATAAAGTTTATATATAAATAATACAGAAATATAATGTTACAAAATAAAATAAAAATGGAGGTGGCTTTATGTGTCGCAATGATGAAGAGGCAACCAACTCAGCATGAAGCTACAGATAAGTCTGCAGCGCTGATATTCTGTTGGCTCCTATAATTAAATACATACTTACATACATATATACGTGAATGTTTATATATTACACTTCGAGCTCTTAAAAAATTATACTATTTCAAAACATTATACAATATATAAATAGATTAAAAATGAAGTGGTGTGTTATGTATATATATATTGTTAACCTATAGATACATACTACGTACATAAATAATAGTTGTTGTTAGCATATGATCGCTGGCTAATTATTATTTTTATTTGCGAATTGGATCAAATTTATGCTCAATGGATTTATATTATTTTGTTTAATTCCGCTATCAGTAGCATGTGTGAGTACACGAATTTAGTATTTGACTACCTACTCGTCCAGGCTTCGCTAGGGTTTTATTTTTCAGACTACTCTAATGCTGTTGGCCGCAGCTGGCCTTTACAGCTTCACCGGACGATAGGCGGCGAGTGCAGATGGCACTCCAAACCAAAGGAAGGACTTATGGAGCGGCTGAAGGCCAACTCCCGCCTGACGGATACGTCTTTAGTCTGAAGGCACCGCTAGGGGTTCGAACCTCAGCTTAGGCTGTCGTAATATCGATTCCCGTTTGAATTGGACGGGGGATCGAGGGGGGGGGGGCTTCGCACGGGTGTACATGGTGTACAGGGTGTACATTATATATATAAACCTTCCTCTTAAATCGCTTATAAAACCACTTTAAAATCCGTTGCGTAGTTTTAAAGACTTAAGCATACATAGAGACGGACAGACAACGATTGCGACTTTGTAATGACTTTGTAATGATGATATAACTACCGGTCTAGCGGTTTAGGTCACCGCTTTGCTTTACTTCGCAGGTTCGATTCCTTGCACGATACAAACATTTGTATTAGAAATTGGGCGAAATATAATGATAAATGTCAGGTAAGTGTGATGCAGACAAAGCTGCGCGGATCAGCTAGTAAAGAATAAATATGTAATAATATAAATAATATATAAATTATAATAATAAATAAATTTACATATAAAAAAAAGTATACTTATATAAAATAATATTATTTATATTTGAATATTGTACCTTGAATTCTTGTTTTGTATGGCCAATATTTGCTGGTCCACTTCCCTCATGGACATGTGCCCTCTGAACATTGTGGCGACGGTGAGGTACCGTCCGTGGCGAGGGTCGCACGCCGTCATCATGTTACCAGGGTTGAACATCTGGGAATTGCATTTATACCTTTATATATAGAAATTGCGTGTCACGTTGTTTATCCGCGATGGACTCCTAAACTACTGAACCGACTGAAATTTGATTTGCACATCACATCACATCTAATATTATAATATTAATTCATATTTATGTTCATCTATAAAGTATTTAAAATATGGGCCATGAAATCTCTCTCTCTCTCTCTCTCTCTCTCTCTCTTGCTAGCTATATATCCCACATGGTGGGACCACGTTCATATATCCCAAATGGATTCTTTTTAGTGGTGGGGTCAGCTTTCCTTATTTTTGTCCGCCACTTAATCCGGTCCCGGACGTCCTCCTCAGAGACCTCACACTCCATCATGTCCCTATCAACAACATCTATCCACCCCTTCCTTCCTTGGGCTATGAAATAAATAAATAAAATATATAACAATTCACACAACGCCATCTAGTCCCGTGATACCTCATATGTGATTCCACTGCCGAGGATTGAGAAACGCCTCTTATCCTGTAATTTCACTGTTTAATCTGCACCCTACAATCGAAACATCTTATAAAGCAAGCTGCTTGGCTGAAATAAGCGAGACTGAGGTACATACGCAGACAAGTTTTTTCAATCTACCATACTTACTTGGCTCATCAGTTCTGATACAGTCTGAGGGCGGTAGTTGAACGAATTCCTGGCTGTCAAAGGGGCGAAACCTGGAAATCAGAAATAAAAATATAAACCGCTTTTACCCGCGCAAGAATATTTGTTTTTTTTTAAATAAAAAGTATCCTATGGTCATTCTGATACCTCCAAGAACATGTGTACAAAATTTCATGATGATCGGTTCTGTAGTTTTTGCGTGAAAGCGTAATAAACATCCCTACATTTACATTTATAATATAATAATAATAATGCTCTTAGATTCTGCCCGCATTGTACGCCGGTTTCTCTCCCTGGGGCCCTGAACCCCGGCCGACTGCGCTTCTGCCGGGGGTAAGTTGCCATTTCTTCTCCTTAAGAGGGGAGATGAGAATTTTTCTTAAGTTTAAAAAAAATCTTTATACAATAGTTGCCCATACAATAATGAAATTTAAAAGTAATGAAGGAGACAAAACGGTCTACAACTCAGTGGGGGCAGTGAGTCCAACCTCTCTGCTGTTCTGTTATACTGTCCTTTACCAGTAAATTAATATAGCAATAAGAGAAATTATAACATTATTAAGGATGAAGGATTTTTGTGCGAAACCTGGAATAGAAAATAAATTCTGAAAGGTGCAGTGTGAAATTTTAGTTTTAATATTTCCATTTTGTTTTCCTTATGACTGACAATGGAATAGTGCATCCTCCTGTGTTAACGGTTTACGCTTGCTGGGCACCAGTGGAAGATGATAAGATGAACATGAGGTCAGGTCAGTCAGCCCATCGTGGTAAATTCACCATGAATTTATCACGATGGTTTCCAGGGGGAACCGCGTGGAGATCGACCTGACATAGTAATGTGGTCTTTTTCCATGTTTCGTTGTAATGAATAAACCTTACCTGGCATGAAGAAGTGAAGTCTGGGGAATGGCACCATGTTCACGGCCAGCTTCCGAAGGTCAGCGTTGAGTTGACCAGGGAACCGCAGACAGGTCGTCACACCCGACATTGTTAACTGTAACGTTATACAATACATTGATAGATAAATATATTCAACAATTAGATACATAAATAAATCGCTGATTTGTATTCCCACCCCTTCCTATCTACCCCCTATCTCACACTCCCTCACCTCCACCCCTATCTCCCCCTTGTCATCCACTTTTTTCTCACTATCTCCTTGAATTGTTGAGATAATATAGTTGTACAATGCAAAAAAATATCTTGAGTTCCTGAAGAGAGCACGGGACGCGGCCCCCACCGTGACACCAAGCAGTCACACATCTGAACACACCTCCCAAGCGCCTAAAATTCCCCACACAACGAATCCCTTATCCGGAATACCTCGAAATCCACCACGAAGAGAAGCGAAGAGCACTTTTTATCTTTTCCCTATACCTATTTAGTCTATGATCATCCCGCACTCCCGCCATCTTATTATTTAATCTGTGACAGCTTACTGTCACGCTGACAGTTCATATTTCGTTTATTAACCAATTTAAAAAACTTCTTTACATATATGCAAAGAGTAAAGTTAATGTACCAAACATATATGGCAAGTCATAATATGGTACTCACGGAAATCAAATGATTGAGGTCCCCATAGCTGGGACTGCTTAACCTCAGCGTTCGGAAGCATATATTGTAAAGTGCTTCATTGTCGATACAAAACGTCATATCTGTATTCTCCACCAGCTGATGTACAGAGAGAGTGGCGTTATATGGCTCCAACACTACCTCGCTTACCTGAAATGAAAATAAAAATATTGTAATGGGTACATACAGCCTATGCTGTAAATAATATAAATGACGTAGTGGAGTAACTTGAAACGGTCATGCTCGCTATAAAGTTTAAACTTGTGGCGACGTGGTTATGGATATTTATGGTTATGATTATTTGTTTTTGTCTGCATGTTTTCTATGTATTTACAAAAAAATGTTGAGTTGAACTCCATTCTCCACAATTAGCTTCTCAGTTGGGCCGTTGTGCGTGTAGAGCCAGACTACTAAAGTAGCCAGCCAAGCTTCTCACAAAAGCGCAGAAGTCTCCTGCTGTTTTCACAGGCTTCAAGTTCCTCCCAAAAGCTTCTGCGCTTTTGGGTTTCCTGCTGTCTTCATAGGCTTCACGGAAAGACCTCACCGTTCCGAGGATTTAGAATAGAATAGAATAGAATAGAATAGAATAGAATATAAAATCATTTATTCAAATAAACTTACATTGAAGCACTTTTGACTAGTCATAACATTTTTTTTTTAATCTACCGCTCATTCGGAATGCTGTCTCATCACAAGAAGAACAAGCAAGAAACTTGTGTGTTGCTCTTTTAAATAATTTATTCTTACTTCCAATTTAAGTTTAAGTGTGTGAATACAAACCACCGATTAGCACTAATTCAATGAAATATTTTATTTATTTATTTGTTTTCGTTGTGTGGCCACTGCTGCGCACGCCAGGATTACGTGAGCGGTCGTTTCTTCGGCTTCAAAGCAGCCCCGACAAAGGGAACTGTCTGTAGCACCTATTGTGTACAGATGTTTGTTTAAGGGACAGTGGCCCGTTATTGTCCCTATCATTATTTTGAAGTTATGCCTATCGAGATTCAGTAGGCGTTTTGTCAATCGATGGTTTGTTTTTGGAATTGCCACTTTTACTCGTTTAGTACGTATAACAATAATTCACATTTCAGGACAATTCACACAGCGCCATCTAGTCCCAAGCTATGCACAGCTTGTGTTATGGCTACTAGACAACTGATATAAATACATAGATACATTTTTTTTGTAAATAAACACATATTATACATAGAAATCACGCGACCGATACAAACAATCATACTCATGAATACAAATGTTTGTGCCGCGCGAGGAATCGAACCCACGACCATCGGATAGTAAAGCGGTGTGCTAAACCACTATAAATACTAGTATAACATAAGTACTGCACATAGTATGGGAATAGATGGCGCTGTGTGAATTGTCCAGGGTTGTTTAATTCCCGTCATCATTGAAACTTACCTTAGGCGAGGGTACAACGCTGAAAGTGTTCATGATTCTGTCAGGGTACTCCTCTCTGATCTTGCTGAGGAGCAGAGTACCCATACCAGATCCTGTGCCTCCGCCCAGGGAGTGTGTCATCTGGAACCCTGTGAAATTAAAGTCAATATCATTATATCATACTACATGTGTCCGCGGTTTCACCTGACAGACAGATTTCAGACAGACAGACAAAAATTGTAAAAAATGTTATTTTGGTGTATGTACCGTATTTATATTCAAATGCATGTAGTAAAAAACGGTGATCTCTATATTACAAACAGAGACTCAATGTTAAATTCCACGCGGACGAAGTCGCGGGAACAGCTAGTTCATGAATATTATTATTTTGTTTTTAATGTCAGCGATTTTAAACAAAATAATATTGTTTATGATAATATTATTAACAATCTGGATTATGAAAAAGTTAATTTGGTAAATTAATGTATTTAACTGTTTACCTTGTAAACAGTCACAATCTTCGCTCTCTTTCCTGATGACATCCAGCACAGCATCCACCAGCTCGGCGCCTTCTGTGTAATGACCCTTTGCCCAGTTGTTGCCTGAGAAAATAAATAATTATGTATGGTGTTTATATTATCAACTATTCTTTTTTTATATTATCTGTGCAATCACAGAGCAATAAACACTACGTTTTATAAGAGTTGACAGATTATATCTTTATATATAAAAACTAGCTGTCCCGGCAAACGTTGTTTTGCCATATAAATTAATAACGCTATAAAAAAATAGGGGTTGATGATAGAAGGGTGAAAATTTAGGATTGTATGTATTTTTATATGTTGTATCATAAAAAAATAGGAACTAAACATTTTGTATAAAAAATAAAAAAAAAAATTTGCGGTGGACTACCCCTAACATTTAGGGCGATGAAAAATAGATGTTGGCCGATTCTCAGACCTACTCAATACGCTGACAAAATTTCATGACAATCGATCAAGCCGTTTCGGAGGAGTATGGGAACGAAAATTGTGACACGAGAATTTTATATATAAGATTGCATGTCACGTTGTTTGTCCGCTACGGACTCCTACTGAACCGTTTGCAAATTTGATTTGCATTGCAATTTGATCCAACTTGAAAGATAGGATAGCTTACATCTCAATTTATAGTCGCAATATTATTTTATACAAGAACCTTAGACACAGCAATGGCCGGGTCTGCTAATGTTAAATAAATAATAAAATGATATAATTTATTCATTTGTTTATGTCAACTTTACTCATTCTTTGTACATCATGTCTTAAAGAAAGTGTATAATATGAACGTGGATGGCTGTAAAGGGAGGGGACGCCCTAAAAAAGATGGATGGATTGTGTGAAAGATGATATGAATAAAAGAAAAGTATGTTCAGATATGACGGCCGATAGAGAGCAGTGGAAGAGAATGACATACTGCGACGACCACAAATAATGGGATAAAGGGAAGGCAATGATGATGATTCTGTCAACTTTGATATTTGGCAGTAAAATGTCCTAAAATTGTAATTCTGAACAATATTTATTTAAAAGCAACACACAAGTTTCTTGTTCGTTCTTCCTCTTCTTCAAACTTTTCTATCCTGAGCTAGGTCAGATACCATTTTGCGTTTTTTTTATCACAAGAAGCTTCTTAATTATTTTTAGTGACAAAGAGTAATGTCGAGAATTGAGTATTTTTAATTTTGATGTGGTTTGTACCACAGATAAGATAATATTTGTACTGAATTATTTATGTAAAGTCATTCTTTTTAACGTCCTTTTCATTGGAAAGTTTGTGCTCATAACGAGTTTATAGCGAGTCGGTGACTAGTTTTTGAGAAAATAATGTAAGATACTGAAGGGAATTGTAGGAATTGAAATAATCTTTATTCAAATAAACTCAATACAACCACTTTTGAATAGTTATATTTTTTTATTCTACCACTCATTCGGAACGCAGACTCATCACAAGAAGAACTTGCAAGAAACTTGCGTATTGCTTTTTTGAATTAATGTTATTTTAAATAAATGAATACAAAGTAACATTTTTTTTTATTGAGGGATTACGCTATTGTCAGGTGCTTTGGACCTTACATTGGGACCTTCATAGATCTATTGTGCTCGCCCTAAGACGAGTAAGAGTCATGCGATAATCAACATAGATACCGCTACGATATAATCCAGTTATCGTCACTTCGAGCTATTTTTTTTTATAACACAGGGGACAAATGGGCATGCGGCTCACCTGATGGTAAGTGATTACCGCCGCCCATGAGCACCCGCAACACCAGGGGAATTGCAAGTACGTTGTCGGCCTTTTAAAGAAGGAATAGCTCTTGAAGGTTTCAATATCGTATCGGTTCGGAAATACCATTGCTGGAAGGTGATTCCACAATGTGGTTGTGCGGGGCAAAAAGTTTCTAGAAAGTCGCACTGTGAAGGACCGCCATTCATTCAGATGATCAGGATGGTATTTTAGTTTCTGGCATACCAGCTGACTCACGCAACTTCGTCTGCGTCACACTTACTTGACATTTATCATTACATTACATTTCGCTCAATTTAGATACTATCTTTTTAAATCATAGCCTATGTGTTATTCTGATGTATAAGCTATATTATTGTAAAGTTTCATTAAAATCTGTTCGGTAGTTTTTGCGTGAAAGAGTAACAAACATCCATACTCACAAACTTTTACGTTTATAATATTAGTGAGATATGATCAAATGAAGGCAGGTGGGCCGCTTGATTATCATTTCCAACTAGTTATTTACGAGGAAATCAAAACATTATTATATTTTTAAAACATCATGCACCTTTAAAGTGGAGATAACGAGATACGGTACTGATAATACGAACACGTCGTCGTTTGGTATGATACGAACATTAGTAATTGGGGTGCCAGTACTACATATACCAGAGGTAGAAGTCTTATGGATGATAATGGAATGGTGCACCCGCCTGCGCTAACGGTATACGCTGGCGGGGCACCAGTGGAGGATGATATGATGAGCATGAGGTCAGGTCAGTTAGCACATCGTGACAAATTTACCAGCTATTTATAACGATGGTTTTTAGAGACGACCTCGCTGGTCTAGCGGTCTAGCACACCGCTTTATGTCCGATCGTCGCGGGTTCGATTCCTCGCACGGCACAAACATTTGTACTCATGAGTACGATTGTTTGTATCGGTCTGGATGTTTTCTATGTATAATATGTATGTATTTACAAAAAACAATGTATTTGTAACAGTCATCTAGTACCCATAACACAAGCTTTAGCTATCTTAGCTTGGGTCTAGATGGCGCTGTGTGAATTGTTTATTTAGTTAATAAGTTTAGAGTATTATTATTATTATTATATATATATATATATTATATCTCCCTTTTGACGGGGGTAATATATTCAAACACGCGGGCCTTAGCCAAGCATGGATGAGTTATGTGATGAAGATAGAAATTTTCTTACTATTCGGCATGTGTTTAGTATGACGGCTTTTTGTAGTAGTTCTATTGTAGAGGAGGGGATATACAACGTGATAGGGGGAACCGCGTGGAGGTCAACCGGACATAGTACATTGCTAGCAATGGGGTTATTAGTCCCCATTACTACCAGTCCCCTTCAACCTATGACGTCATGTTAGGGTTCAGGGCTAGGGCTAATAAATTTAAAGTAAGACATTGTACATCATGAGGGGTTGGAAATTCATCCAAAGTTCGTATAAAAATCATGAAATCTTGGAATTTTATCTAGTCTTAGATCGGGTCTTAGATTATGTGAAGTTTTATAAATTAAAATTTGACCTTCCGAGATGCGTCATTTCGGAGGGAAGAAAGGCGGGTGGTGAATTATGGGTCTTACGAAGCCAAATGTTTGTTAATTTGTATGTTGGCAACCCTGATTAGCAATTACCACCCGCGCTACATTCAGATTGATTATATTTAATTAGTGTGTATTGTTATTTTTCCTTATTCAAAACATCCGAAAAATTTGTTATTCGTCATATATTTCTTTCTAACTAGATAGATTTTGCAATACAGTATAAATTACAGAAAAGGAAGAGTATATAAAAGATAAGAAGCGTCTTGATAGTAATGTGAACTAATAACCCCATTGTTAACAAAGTACCATGTCAGGTTCCCCTGGAAACCCTCGGGATAAATTCCTGATTAATTTATGAGGTTGGCCTAACTGAGCTGACCTCATGTACAGCTTATCATCCTCTACTAGTGCCCCGTTAGTTTTAACCGATAAACCATTCCACAATCATCCATAAAAAATGTCTAAAAATAGATAGATTGCCCGTAGCCCTGCGCAAAGCACAGAGTAAGTCTGTTTTCAAACGGAAAATTTTTGATTATTTCTTGATTGAACAAAACGGTTGATAATTATTTATTGTTGTCATAATATATATGTAAATTTCTCTTTTATTTAATTTTATTGGTGTATCATTATTATGTGTTATAGTAGGTATATATTTATATTTATGTATGTATAATTGTAATTATTTTTAAGAAAACCTATTTACCTATGTTAGGTAAAATTATAGGTTAGTCCTTTCCCACCGCTGCCCATCAACCGCTTTCTGTTCTTACCTAATGGTTAGCTGGTAGAGAATGCCATATGGCATTAAGCTCGCCAAATTGTACAATTTTTAAAAGTGCAATAAAGAATAAATAAATAAATAAATAAAAATCAATGAAAATAGTGAATAATAAAATTTCAAACATTTCTAAATCCACCGCGGTAGAAGAATCCAGTTTAGAGGCAGGAGCATACCCAACTCTGCCCCCCTTCTATCCCCCAATGGGCTGGCGTGCACACGTATCCACAATTAAGTAGGGCAACATAGGTGGCCCTAGCAACGAGATAGGGTAGGAAGATCTCATGAAGATTTTTCCACACAAAAAAAGTTTAGTAAATCTGACGTAAGCACTTCACAATTTCGTAATGAGTAAAAGAAAGAAAATCTCAAAAGACAAGTTTTAGATACCTGCACCACTCTGACCGAAGACAAAGTTGTCAGGTCTGAAGAGTTGTCCGTAGGGGCTGGCCCTCACTGCGTCCATTGTTCCAGGTTCGAGGTCCACCAAAACTGCGCGGGGTACATATTTACCTGAGGAAAGAAATTACAAAACTTTGAATGTACACCGTATCAAAATGGTTAACGACTATTTCCCACGACGATACAGTGGTGATTCTAAATAATTGTAGTTATACAAATTCAAAAATTATTTATTAAACAAAAACTTAAGAAATTTCTATTAGAAAATCAAATTTCCACTGTATAACTGTCCGTACTGTATTGTTTTATATATGTATTTTCATTTCCATTTCATTTCCATACATTATCATAGCATAGATTTACACCTTATCAGAGCCACCAACAGTGCACGTTCACGAGGGCAGCAGTAGGTACACAATTTCTATATTTTAAATTATTTTACAAGGTTCCACTGAAAATCAGCGTTTGGGCATTACAGCCCAGACACAAAGCTGAGTGGAAACCAATTTGGTCGCAGCTGTATTTTTAAAATAATTTGTTATAATTTTTGTAAAATGTTGTATGATTGTTTTGTATGCGCCAAATAAATATATTTTTCTTTTTTTCTTCTTTCTATTCATTTCTATTCATCACATTTTAGCCGCTTATGAACGTCAAATTTTTTGTATTATAATTTTTTCCCAACCGTATGTAAAAACACACACCCACAAATTTAATTCTACACATATAAATACACACAAACGTACACACGTCCTATCGTGAGGTGAAGCTGTAAAATCCAGATGCGGACAACAGCATTAGAGTAGTCCGGAAAAAACAAGTCTTACCACTGGATGCCTCATGGTAATACACGTTGAGACGCTCCTGCTGCAACGAATTCTCTCCATTATACAACCCATTGGCATCTATTCCATGCTCATCTGATATCACCTCCCAGAACTGAGGACAGATTAAAAATAATATTAATACGCGAAGCAACAACCTTGTACACTTTTTTACGAGAATTATACGAATGGAGGCGTATGGAATAGTACATGTAGGATAAAAACTGCTTAAAAAATACATTAAATAAATAAAAACAATATTACACAAGTATTTGTTTATTCCTTTGCACACAAAATTATATACATGGCAGACTTAATGCCTGATGGCATTCTCTACCAGTCAACAGTCGCTGTGATCAGAGATAGTATGGCATGTAATATTATATTATCTGTGGTATGGCGGTGCAATTTTACAAGTATAAAATACAAACATACAAATATGATATTAAACTATAATAAATGTTTATTTACATAACTTAATTATACTCCTAAGGTACCTAAAATTAAAAAGCTTAAAAAATATAATACAATAACTAAAATATATTATTAAAAGGTTAGTCGACATCACAGAAGACCGAAGAGCTGGCAGCTACCTCGGACAAAGAATTAGTCTAGCTATTCAAAGAGGGAACGCTGCCAGTATCTTCGGAACGTTGCCTAAAGGGACCCCTTTTAATAATATATTTTAGTTATTGTATTATATTTTTTAAGCTTTTTAATTTTAGGTTCTTAGTTGTACAATTAAGTTATGTAAATAAATATACAATACATATGGTTTCATGACATATATCTTCAGACAGTGGTTTGTCTAAATATTGCTACAGGTATTTCGAGTAGTGTTCCCGCAAGGATCTCTTTAAAGTAAATTTAGTTTGACATCTTCTAAGATGTATTTGACACAAAAAAGCATATTACATACATACTCTTTATTGAGAATATTAACTATATTGTTTGTATTTAATATTATTTATGTATAGTTTTACTAAATGTTAAATTAATTATGGTCCAATTTAGATTATTGAGCGACCACTAGTCTTTGTTTTTAAATCATACGCATGTTTATACTGCGTGAGCTTAACCGATTTTTATGAAATTTTATATATATCTACATATAATCAGTAGGTCTGAGAATCGGCTGCTATCTATTTTTCATACCCCTAAGTGATAAGGATTGTTCACCCCTAACATTTTTTTTTCGACAATGTTTTATAGTTTTATAATATGGTATTAAAACATACATACAACCCTAAATTTTCACCCTTCTATCACCATCCCCTATTTATTAATAGCAATATTAGTTTATATGGCAAAAAAATGTTTGCACGGTCAGCTATACTTGTAAATATCTATATTTGAGATTGTATTCGTCAGTGTAGACAGTTATGAATGTCATAAACTAAAATTATATTACAGATAGCTGGGTAACTTCTATTTTTATCAATTCAAACACAGCGGCATTGATCAATCGGTTTTGTTAAGTATGATTATTTGTAATAACTGGATAGTAAATAGGTTTTACAATTTTTAATGGTTGATAATGGATACTGACACGACTAACTTGTGAATAATATTGTCGAAAGAAAAATAGAATTATAGAAGGAAAAATAGAAGGAAAGAGTGGAAGGGGAAGACCAAGACACAGCTATATCAAGGAAAAAGGTGGAGTCGTGTCGTATCAATAGTCAAAGAGCATGATGGAAGAGCGCAGGAAGTGGCAAGAGCTCCATCGACAAGAGCATGGCTCTTAAATTATGAATGAATGAATGGATACTGATATGGAAATCTATTATGACTATTCAAAAGTGCTTAAATTAAGTTTATTTGAATAAATGATTTTCTAATCTATTCTATTCTGTTCTTTTCTGCTCTGTTCTGTTCTGTCCTGTTCTGTTCTGTTATATTCTGGAATATGATACTTGGTACGGCACGATGAATTTATGAAAAATGTTATTGTGGGAAAAAATAGAAGGAAAGAGGGGAGAGGAAGACCAAGGCACAGCTACATCGAGCTAATTAAAGATAAAATTGGAGTCGTGTCGCATCATCAGTTAAAGAGCATGATGGAAGAACATGGAAAGTGGCAAGAGCTTATATTATGAACGAATTAATGGAATGTTCAGTCTGTGCTAACGGTCTACGCTGGGGCACGAGCGGAGATGATAAGATCAAGTATGTTTGTCCGTCATGGAAAATTCAGTAGTAATTTATCATGATGATACTATAAAATTGAAGAATTCGTTAACGATCATAATGTTTTTATAGAAAAACTTTTAGCACTGACAATATGATCTGATTACACTAATAATGAGTGCGTAGCGATTTCTATGTTGATTATCGCATGCCTCTTACTTGTTATACTGTAATTATTTATATAAAAAAACATCTATTAAAAGAGCAACACACAAGTTTCTTGCTCATTCTTCTTGTGATGAATCTGCATTCCGAATGAGTGGTAGAATCAAAATATGACTATTCAAAAGTGCTTGTAATGAGTTTATTTGAATAAAGTATGTTTCTATTTCTATTTCTATGCTCTGAAAAGCAAGCACACCCTTCACACCAACCAGTTACATAAGTTAAGATAGCTAAAGCTTGTGTTATGGGTACTAGATAACTGATACAAATACATAGATTTTTTTCGTAAATACATAGATATTATACATAGAAAACATCCAGTGGGATACAAACAATCATACTCATGAATACAAATGTTTGTGCGAATCGAACCCGCGACCATCGGTCGTAAAGCGGTGTGCTAGACCACCGAGGTAGTCGTGTAGACTTGTGGCACTTAAAGTTTGTTTCGTCTTTATTGTTATATGTTTTTTTTTTATATTTATTTTGTACTAGCTAAATGTGTCTGTAATAATAAAAAAATTCCCTAGAAACTATGATCGCCTGTTTTATTTTATCTCCTTAAGGGTAACATTTTTACAAACTTTGAATGTCATATCTGTATTATTAGACAATTTAGTGTTTCACCATTTATTGTTTTATTATACGTTCAATAATCGTTACACATTCTTCTAACATTTTATCAACTTTTCTTATGACTGTTTGTGTCATTTGTCTTCTGACACTGACTTATTTATACAACGTAGATTATATATCATTATTACTACTACAATATACAATATCTCACTTACAATCCTTTTTTCTCATTAAAGCCTAGTAGCCTAGGTACTTTCTCAGAGTCTACACTAACCAAATTTCACCAAATTTCATCTAAATCAGTGTCGTAGTTTTGGTATGAAAGCGCAACAGACAGAGTTACTTTCGCATTTCGTATATTAGTATGAATATGAATGTGTGTGCCGAAGATGCAAATAAACTTATCTATCTATCTATCTATCTAAACTTTATAATATCACAAACAGCCCCGCCAAACGTTTTATTATTAAATTAATTTAATCAGTTATCGACCGACGTGAGTCCAATGATTGATTAATTACTTTTAAAAATGGGTGTTGATGTGAAAACACCTATTTTTATTATGAATATTTAATATTGTAATGGGTGAAAACTGTGATCGGTACAGCCTATGCTGTAAATAATATAATTGACGTAGTGAAGTAACGTGAAACAGTCATGTTGTGGCGGCGTGGTGGGCCGGGTCGATGTGCTCCCTCTAATATGGTTGAGTACAATGATGGCTAGCTCATACGTCATACTCGTGAACGGGTGCTGCTTGTGGGAAATGGTCTGTTCAGGTTGTGAACACTGATTAAATTTTTTGTTCTTTGCGATAGCATATGCTGGTGGTCACTCTATTCTCCCAAATTTGAATTTTAATGACTGTGTATTATTATAAACATGTTCCATTATTATTTGAAAAAAATACGAGTTTCTTGTCAGTTCTTCTCATCTCGATATCATTCCGAACTGACGGTAGATTTGACATATCATAAGAGTCTGTAATAGACCTACATGAATAAAGATATTTTGAATTTTTAATAGCAATATCAGTTGAAATGATGTTGAAATTAAGGTGAATATTTAAGCATTTTGAAGTAAATATTCTTTATTGCACTTATATATATAGCAAGAAACAACATATTGACGACCTCGGTGGTCTAGCGGTCTAGCACACCGCTTTACGTCCGATGGTCGCGGGTTCGATTCCTCGCACGGCACAAACATTTATATTCATGAGTATGATTGTTTGTATCGGTCTGGGTGTTTTCTATGTATAATATGTATGTATTTACAAAAAAAAACAATATCTATGTATATGTATCAGTTATCTAGTACTCATAACACAAGCTTTAGCTAGCTTAACTTGGGTCTAGATGGCGCTGTGTGAATTGTCCTGAGATTATTATTATTATTATTTATATAAATAAAAATGTGAGCAGAGATAAGTCCACCCTTGCACTTATCTCTGAAAGAGATCTCTTCCAGTCAACCTAACGCTGTGTCAGTGGACATATTTAGCGGATAATGAATAGAATAGAATAGAAGAATAGAAAATCATTTATTCAAATAAACTTAATTTAAGCACTTTTGAATAGTCAACATTTTTTTAAATCTACCGCTTATTCGGAAAGCTGTCTCATCATAAGAAGAATAAGCAAGAAACTTGTGTGTTGCTCTTTTAAACAATCCTTGTAAGTTCACATTTTACAAGTCGAAACGTGTGAATACAAACTACCAACCAGCACTAATTTATTTGGGCTCAAATATAAAAACACAATAAGATTAAATCAGTCGTAGTGATAAGAGCAGACCAGTCCCTACAAGCAGCACTCGTTCACGAGTATGACGGATGAACCAGCCATCACTGCGCTCGACCATATTTTAGGGAGCCCAATGACCCGGCCTACCACGCCGCCACATGTCTGGACATTTTAGTGAGCATGACTACTCATTCCACTCGACCACGTCACAGCTACAATACAAATGGTAATGCAAGAGTTCTAAACACACAAATAGAATTTTAATGATTTTAATGGTCATAAACAATTAACTCAAATCAATTAAAAATTCAGGTGGACCACCCTTATCTCTTAGGGGTTTTATTTTTCAGTAAATATTGCAACATAGTGGTTATTGTTTCAAAAATATTTTTAAATAACCTTCACGTTTACTTAAATACCTTAATTACGTAAAAACGAGGATTAAGTATTAAGTACATAATTGATTAATTTAGGTATAATTGTTACTTATATAAATTAAACTAATTTATTTAATTTATGCCTAATAGTAAATATCATAGACGGTTTTAAATTAAAACTTTATGATGAATAACCTATTATCCTACATTCTATTTAAAAAAAAATCAAGTACATTCGGTACCTAACCTTAAAACCGGATATATAGATAAAAAAATACCTTTGAACCAATTTGATTCCCACACTGACCGGCCTGCACATGCACTATTTCTGGCATTATAAAAACTTTCTTTTGCACTTAAAAATTATGACTATTTAAAACAAAATTAATATACTTTTTATAGGTATTTTATGGACTGACACAGTTAATGTACTAGTCATAATGTTAATGTGATATTTTATCAGTATTATCTGATTATATCTTGCTGATATAATACCGATGAGTGATACACGTAGTATAAAATTTACTAGGTATCTATTTGCTCTGTGATAAAGTTTATATTGCGAGAACTATAGATACGAATTACGTGTATCTGTGGCAGGCCGAGGAATTGAAGAAACCGGAAATTATTTTAGAGTTTAATTTCTTTTATTTAATATCTCATGAGATTTTAACCTTCAATTATATTTATATTTCAGAAAATTACAAACTATGTAGGTACATAATATTTAGTGTAGTGAGTAATAAATTAAACATACCTTCATTATTTAAAATACATTGTAAATTTTTTATATAAAAAAAAAGCATTTCTTACGACTTCAGGACAATGTTTTTTTAACGAACTGTTAACTTACACACTTAAACTTTTAACCTACTCCACTGTCACTTTCATATAAATATAAAGTAAGGAGATTCTTAGTAATGGTGATCCCATTGCTAGCAATGTACCATGCCATTGTTGACCTCCACCCAGTTCCCTCTGGAAACCATCTTCATCATTTTTGGTAAATTCACCATGACGGGCAAACAGACCTGATCTCGTACTTGTGAGTTCACATTAATATTGAAGAAAAAATCCGATATTTTAAAAAGATATTAAAAAAAGGTAGTTTTTATGTTTAGTACTAATGAAGTACCCAATTTAAAAATTATTACAAATGTTGTAAATAGCGCCATCTAGTATTTATAGACTGACCTACTACACTGACTTTAGTCTATAAATGCGGAGGTCGGTAGTTGAATATCCTCTTTCATTGAGTAAGCCGCGGCATTCCGTCGACGAGCGCAGAGCGTGCCAGTTGTGTTTTGGATGCTAAAGTGAATTGTATTAGGAATGGGTTTATCGCGGTCTTAGTTGGACCTGGGGGGGAAGCTGCAAGTAGTGAAGGTGAGTGTTAATGCATTCTAAAAGGGCCTTTTAAACCTACACCCGTGTCACAAGTCACGGGCGCTACTTGGGGTTTCCCTTGCGGTAGCCGGCTTCAAAGCCTAAATCATCTTTTATTACTGCTTCTTACATACTATATTGTGTTAAATCTAAATTTACAGAATGGGCAACAGTAGGAATACTTAAAAGTAGAAACATTTTATTTGATTTATATGATCAAAAAAAATATAGATTTGATGACAAATTTACGACTTATGTGAGAAATTACTCTAAAATTTTCAAACAAGTTTGTATTGCAGCTAAATCTAATTTTATAAATAAACAAATTAATCAGTCCTCTGACAAAATTAAGACCATCTGGGGAATTATAAACAAAGAAACTGGACGGTCTGAAAAAGCCTGCAATCAATTCTCATTAAATTATGACAATAAGTTAATAACAGCAACAAAAGATATAGTTCATATTTTCCAAGATTTTTTTGCTAATATTCCGATTGATATTACATCTTCTCTAGACTCATCCCCAATTCGAGCAAAAACATTACTGGAGGCTAATGTCAGCCCTTGCTCTTTAACATTTAAATTTTCACTATCCTATCCATTCTCCACTGGTGCTACCACCAACATATACCGAGCACAGGAGTGTAAAACATTTCACCATCATCCCTAAAAAATCGACGTCGCTGTCTGTTTACTTACATCTCTTAAATTATGCAACAGATTTCAATGCAGTTTTCAGCAATTATAGAGCGATTCAAGAGAAAGGTTTATTTGTATAATACATGCGTGTTATAGTATAGAACTAGCCGAGAAGTTCTATGGTTTGTAATACATGCATGTGAAACCGGAACGGGTTACTTTTAAAATAAGGATTAGAACTGTGAACTGTTAAATGTATACATATCTATATATATATATATATATATATATATATATATATATATATATAAATAAAATTGGAGTATCTGTTTGTAATATTGAAATAACCGTTTTTTAATACATGCATATGAATATAAATACGGTACATACAACAAAATAATATTTTATTACAATTTTTGTCTGTCTGTTTGTTCCGGCTAATCTCTGAAATGACGGGACTTTTATTGGCAGGTAGCTGATGTAATAAGGAGTAACTTAGGCTACTTTTATTTTAGAAAAATGAAGTTAAATTCCTCGCGGACGAAGTTGCGTGCACAGTTAGTATGTAGTTAATATATTTTGTATACAATTATATAAAGTACCTATATGTAAATATTTTTATTCATTTATGTCAGACTAAACGTTATGAATACCTTATGTGTAATAATAAATTTAGAATAGAATAGAATAGAATAATTCTATTCTATTATATTCTAATAATAATATTATTAATATTATAAACGCGAAAGTTTGTAATTATGGATGGATGTTTGTTACTCTTTCACGCAAAAACTACTGAACGGATTTTAATGAAGCTACAGTAATATAGCTTATACATCAGAATAACATATAGGCTGTAATTTTAAAAATATTATGTAAATTAGGCGAAAAATAACAAGTGTCATGTGAGAATGATCCAGACGAAGTTGGGCGGGTCAGCTAGTATAGTACTGTCGACGGCAATCTGCTGCAGTAGCGCCGATACACCACCCCTTTCGGCCAGTAGTCCTTCTTCATGAAGGTGGGAGCATGTTGGTAGGGACCCGGGACACGAACGCATTGAAACTCACGTTGTGACTCGACTCCAGCTGCGTCACCCTCAATGTCAGGTTACTTCTGGTCCGTTTACTCCTTGGTGACTTACCTAAGTTTCTTTTGTTTGTAGGTACAAATTTTTCTATACCTTCATTTTGCTATATGTCAACAATATCTCTGCACAATTCACACAGCGCCATCTAGTCCCAAGCTAAGCAGAGCTTGTGTTATGGGGACTAGATTACTGATATATAGGTATGTACACATAAATAGTTTTTGTAAATACATACTTAATATACGTAGATACAAATAAGACCGATACAAACAAACATACTCATGAATACAAATGTTTGTACCGTGCGAGGAATCGAACCCCCGACCATCAGAAGTAAAGTGGTGTGCTAAACCGCTAGATCAGACCGATCAGCCGTCGATACCATAACATTTTTATAGAAAAACTAAAAATCCAAATTTATCTGATTGCACTAAGAATGAGTGCGTAGCGATTTCTATGTTGATTATCGCACGCCTCTTCCTTGTTATTGTGTATTATTTATTTAAAATAAGATCTATTAAAAAGAACAACACACAAGTTTCTTGCTCATTGTTCTTATGATGAATCTGCGTTCCGAATGAGTGGTAGAATAAAAATTGACTATTTAAAAATGGTTGTAATGAGTTTATTTGAATAAAGATTATTTCTATTTTATATCTGTATATATATTTGTAATCGGTAAATATAGTTGGTCGGGCCTGGAATGGATTGCCTCCGTTTAGAACCTGGAACCCGACCAGGGTGGGGGGTAAAAAGAAGATAGCTCAGTTTTGAGATGAGGTTAAGTAGGGATGCGTACAATGGCTAGCTTGCATAAGGTAGAAATAAGGAATGACTCACAGTTGATGGCTGGGGCGATCTCTTGAAGGCTTGATTTCACTGGAACTGATGCCGAAGCTTGCTTTCCAAAGCTTGACCACACTTTTCACTGCCTAAGGGCTAGCCTAGCACAAACTGTTATTAGTATATTGTTATTTAAATTGAAACATTGCCGCCATTACCGCATCTCGACGCAAAGAAGTTCTGTTGCGTATTGAAAGTGCCTGTCACGTGTAGAGCCACTGTGAGTCGATGTGGGATAAAAGGTTTCTTGTATTAGCGCATAGATGGCACCGCTAGTTTAATATTCGGATACTTGGGAATAAGGAATGCAAGCCAGCACAATAGTAGTAGGAAAAAAGGTTGTTAGTAATGTGAAGTAATAACTCCATCGCTAGCAATGTACAACGTCATGTTGACCTCCACATAGTTCCCCATAGAAACTAAACAAATTCCTGGTGAATTTGTCACGATGGATGTACTAAGTAACCTAACCTCATGCCCATATTATCGTCCTCCACTGGTGCCTCGCTGGCGTAAACCGTTAGCGCAGACGGGTGCACCATTCCATAATCATCCATAAAAAAATTGGTAAATATCTAATTTATCTATTTTAATTATATTATAAACGCGGAAGGTTATGGATGTTTGTTATTCTTTCAATAAAAACTACTGAACGGATTTTAATGCAACTTTATAGTAATATAGATTATACATCAAAAGATATAGGCTATAAATATCACGCGGGTGAAACCGCAGGGCCCATAAACAGTCTTTCTGTAAACAGTATTTCAATAGTTAATTTTAAACTTTCGTGTTTAATATACATTATTTAAATTATTAACCGGGTCTTAACACGAATAATTTTATGGCAAATAAAGGTATTTACCTCTCTCGACGTTTCGACTAGGTTGCACTAGCCGTGGTCACGAGCTGACTGGAGTAACAGAGCGCAAGATCTCTGTGCCCCTGAATTTGTGGAACAAGAACTATCCCACGTTCAAGAAGTACTCAAGAAAAATGGTTACATAAAGAGTAGAAGGCAAAATAAGCGCGTAACAAAATCTAAAAACCGGAAGTGAACAGACAGCCAGCGTACATGACTTACTTAAGAGGAATAACGGACAAAATTGGAACAGCACTAAATAAATACTCCATTAAGACTGTATATTATCCGCCCTCAAAAGTAACGAACAATTTACGTTCACCAAAGGATAAGCTACCTTATGAAGCTCCAGGTGTCTACAAAATTGACTGTAGTTGTGGTAGCTCTTATATTGGCCAAACAAAGCGATCAATAGCCGAGAGAGTCAAAGAGCACATCGCAGCGGTTAAAAATCGACAACCACACAAATCAGCGATTGCCGATCATCTACTGAACGCAGGAACAAATCACTGGATTGAACTACATGCGCCTAAGGTCCTCTCTACTGATCGCCACTATTACCCACGAATGGTCCGGGAGGCGATTGAAATTAAAAAACATCCCAATTTCAACAGAGAGGATGGCTTAAAATTATCATCTGCGTGGAATCCAGTCATAAATAAATTCAAGCAAAGTTCAGTAGCATCAATAGTCAATAAGTGTACGGATACCGTGAGTGCTGTGTGTCGCGAACTTTCGTTAAACAATCTAGTGACGGTAGATGAAGAAAAAACTGCTGTCACCTATCTACATTGACATCGCTGTTACTCCGGTCACACACACTAGATGCAACCTAGTCGAAACGTCGAGAGAGTAAATACCTTTATTTTAGCCATAAAATTATTCGTGTTATATATATAGGTTAATAATTTAAATAAAGTATTTCAATAGTAATATGATATATATGGCTTATCTAGATCATTATTAAGATGATTAAAAGTACCAAAAAGTATTTTAAATACTTTAATATCAATTGAATCGTCTAACTATAATTAAAAATGTTTATTATTTTTGTTACAATATATAAATATAGTTATAATGTTCACTATTGTTAAACAACAATGATAATGAGATCTAAGAGGCCATAATAAATGATAAAACACATTAAAGGATACCGACTCCCGTCCTGTACCTACCATATGGGTATAACCACACGACCACGTCACCATCCCTGATGTGATGGCTGAAGTGTACGACCTGGTCACACCATAGTCGCGCAATATTTATTTTTTTATACCGGGCGCTATATACTAAATTTGATACACAGATAGCCTGAGAAAGGGCTTACTTTTTAATGCGAAAAAGGGTTGTAAGGTATTGAAAAGACAGATATGAAAGGTTGAAAACTATATGGAAGCATAGTTTTTATTTTTTTTAATATCATATAGTTATATATGTTGTATAGTTTATCATTTCTAAAGCTAGAAACTTGAAATTTATTTTTTAAGTAACTGTTATATAAATAAATTAAATAAATATGTCATTCAAAGATAAAAATGCTACCTTTATGGCGTGATATAAAATAGAGACATTCAAAGAAATTTCACTTCCCAGGTCATTTTGAAGCTAGAATTATGAAAATTGTCTTTGGTTTTTTTTAGTTAGATTATTAAATTTTTTTCTTTAATTTGTCAAGGTTCACTATTCCTCGAGGACGAGGGAAAGTGGATTGAGTATTCTTATTGAGTTAAGGCAATGTACCATGTCATGTTGATCTCCCTGGAAACCATCGTGATAAATTCCTAGTGAATTTGTCACGATGAGCTAACTGACCTGACCTCATGCTCATCTTATCTTTCTCCACTGGTGCCCCGCCAGCGTAAACCGTTGGCGCAGGCGGGTGCACCATTGCATTACCTAAACATATAAATAAAACTGGAGTGTCTGTTGGTAATATTGAAATAATCGTTTTTAACTACATGCATACATAAATACGGTACATACACCAAAATAACGTTTTTTACAATTGTTGTCTGTCTGTCTGTTTGTTCCGTCTAATCTCTGACATGGCTAGACCGATTTTGGCAGGACTTTTATTGGCAGGTAGCTGATGTAATAAGGAGTAATTTAGACTACTTTTATTTTAGAAAAATAAAGTTCAACTCCACGCGGACGAATTATATATATAGATAGATATAATTATATCTATAAAAAAAGCCAACTATTATAAGAGTGGGAGTAGATGGGGATAAAACCTGTTATTGGCTTTCTCTAGATATGTACTGTTGATTAATGTATTAAATTGTAAGCTATATATATAAATAAATAAATTAAAAAAAAATGTTATCTAATTTATAGATAGGTCCCTAACTATAATTAAAAATGTTTATTATTTCATAATGATATAAATATATAAACTATAACTTTACACGAGTGACTTATAATCTATAACAGCATGCTTATTATATAAGCTTGGTTTCCAATAATTGGATAATATAATTAAAAATCCATTGGGTAAAACACTTCATCACTGAAGAGATACAGATGTTTGTATCAATGGTTTATGTGGCCATATGGGTATAACCAAAGATTTATTTCGGTTATTTACCACACTGATGTGATGGCTGGTGTAGGCTATGGTGTCCACTTAGGAAGAATGTATATATTTATTTTTTTATACATACAACTGTATAATAGAAGGATTATAGTGATCGCCAGCCAAAAGATTTAAATGTCGAAGTTTGAAATTCCTCGATGGCTGAGGTTTGTTAGGTCGGAAAATAATATTTTATTAAATAGATGATGTTGCCAAATAGAATTTTTAAATCATTTATTACAAATAAGTGTTTCCATTATTGTGAAGCGCTTTTGATATAGTATAGAAATACATTTATATATAAATATAAAACAGTATAATTCCTAGTTATTTAATCATGATGGGTAAATTGACGTGACCTCATGGTCATTTAATCATACTCCACTGGTATCCCTCTAGCATATATTGTTAACATAGGCAGGTGCTTACGATTATAAAAAAAAACTAACTACTCACCCCGGCTTTGCATGGGTGTACATGTATTATATATATAATATATATATAATACATGTACTATCCTTCCTTTTTTGAATCACTCTATCGATTAAAATCTGTTGCATAGTTTTAAAGATTTAAGCATACATAGGGACTTTGTTTTATACCATGTTTATACCAAGCTCTGCTTAGTTTAGGACTACATGATGATGTGTGAATTGACCAGCATTATTACATTTTACTAATATTATAAATGCAAAAGTTTGTGAGTATGGATGGGAGTTTGTTACTTTTCACATAAAAACTACTCAACGGATTTTGATGAAACTTTACAGTAACATAGCCTACACATCAGAATATAATAGCCTATAATTTAAAAAATATTATTAGGCGATATATAATGATAAATGTGATGCAGAAGAAGTCGCATAGGTCAGCTAGTATAAATATATATATACCAAATATCTACACATGAAAATAATATAATTACCTTCCACTGCAAAGATCCGGCAACAAACAAATGATCAATATCAATGAAAGACGAGAGGAAAGTGCAAAAAGCAATGTTAAAAAAGTACATTGTGTCCTTTACATTTTCGTGGGTGAAAAATAGTATTGACGACAGTAAACCTATGGTTGCGTGCACAGCACTGTCGGCGCAAGCTCTGAACACTAGTGATTGTGAAAATTTTGTATTTGAAACAATATAATCACCAATAATAGCAGTGACAAAAATGGACAAACTCAACACCACTGGGGTTTTCATTTTTATCCTTATTTACAGTATGTGGCACCGTTCAGACGATCAGAATGGTCATATTTAGTATTTTAAATATCTAATTATTGTTTTCTATCAATATTTCAAGTTTAATTGTATTATTTTAATTTATTATTACAAATCGCGATGAGATGAAATAATAATAGTTTAAACTTGATATCAAAACATATCAATACATCGATTTGAATTTGACATTTTATGACAATGACAGCAGACTCAGTTCCATTTTATTTTCGTTCAGAAATACACTGTTTTAATTTGACGCGTTCATTATTTATACATATAGGTAAAATCACAGGATTTTACCATGTTTTATTTGTTTTCATTGAGTTTCTGATATTTTGGCAGTGTTTCAACTGCAATGATCACGAATCACGGGTAAGAACTCAATATTGGCACATAATACAATGTCGTGATTTTTTCTAATATAATCAGAAAATTTCATTAATTAATAATAATTTAGTACGTCCATAGGCTACGGTAACCGTTTAGCATCAGATGTGCCGTATGCTTTTTTGCCAACTACG
The DNA here is from genome assembly GCF_030625045.1 of Achroia grisella. Taxonomy (NCBI): domain Eukaryota; kingdom Metazoa; phylum Arthropoda; class Insecta; order Lepidoptera; family Pyralidae; genus Achroia; species Achroia grisella. The sequence continues at coordinate 29,616 of NW_026712797.1, read as the reverse complement.
TGGTATAAAAAAAATTAAGTATTAATATAATATTTATTCTCCAGACCACACAATCTCTTAAATCCAGTCTATATAGCTTGCTAGGACAATTAATATTGGTGTAAATAAAAAAAGAATATATATAAAAAAGTATTCAATTAATTAATAATAATTAAGTATGGATATTTATTCTCCAGGCCACACAATGCCCTCGATCCAGTCTAAATAGCTTGATATTCTGGTGTAGACGGCTGGCGGTCCGTTAGCACACTGTTCACCAAACGACGTGATGCCAATAATATGAAAGATGCATTGTTTGTCTTTCGAAGGTATTTGTAAGGGAGATCCGGAATTAGCCTGAAATGAAAAAAAATACATGTTGTGTTCTTCTTCTTTCTGCTTCTCTGCCAATGTCAAGATTAGAAATGACGTGTAATAGGTTATTTCTGCGGATGTTAATGGAATGGTGCACTCGTCTACGCTAAGAGGGCATCCGTAAATTACATGAGATGTTTATTGGGATGAGGGAGTCGACTCATATCTCATCTAATCTTACGTTGGAGAGAGAGAGGGTCTCGGCAAATGTCACGAAATTTTTTTTTCTGATTGAAACAAAAGAAATTATACTATTTTGGTCCATTTAATCGAGATTGTACAGGCTTATTACACTTATAACTCTCAGCAATATTGATTAACTAGTCGTAAATAAAATTACGATCAATTTTTTTTTCTTTTCACAATAACAATCCTACGCGTTTACGTAAGAAACCCACATTTTGAAAAAGCTCATGTGAGATTGGGGAATGGGGGGGGGGGGGGGGGTTGAATAAAATTCCACGACATCTCACCAGGGGGGAGGGAGGCACAGAAAATTAAAAAAACACCTCACGTAATTTATGGACGTCCCCTAACAGTATACGCTGGCGGGACACCAGTGGAGAATCATGATTATGTGGTCAGGTCAGTTAGTACGACGTTGTAAATTCACCAGGAATTTATCACGATGGTTTCCAGGTGGAACCGCGTGTAGGGCAACCTGACATGGGACATTGCTAGAATTGTTCATGGCTACAATCAGGAACAGGAGTATCCGTTTAATGAACCAACATGTCACGTATAAAGTTAAAAGCCGCGTAAAAACAAAAGTGTGGAAATAAAATAAATAAATAAAAATTAAAATGAATTTCAGTACATTTATTAAAACATTGGGGCCGTTCAAGTATTACGTAAGCAGATTTATTACAGTCATTTACCCCCCATCCTCCTTGTCAGCAAAAGTAAACAAAGCTCTTACCCCTCCCCACTATGCTTAGGTAAACATTTTTCAATTAATGTATTGTTTTTTTAGACGACCTCGGTGGTCTAGCGGTCTAGCACAACGCTTTACGTCGCGGGTTCAATTCCTCGCACGGCACAAACATTTGTATTCATGAGTATAATTGTTTGTATCGGTCTGGGTATTTTCTATGTATAATATGTAGGTATTTACGAAAAAAAAAATCTATGTATTTATATCAGTTGTCTAGTACCCATAACACAAGCTCTAGCTAGCTTAACTTGGGTCTAGATGGCGCTGTGTGAATTGTCCTGAGATTATTATTATTATTATTTAGTAAAACAACGTGAGGGTAACAAAAAGTAAATACTATCGATGACGTAATCATCATCTAGACTCCCCTACCCCCATGTCGTCCAAAATAAGCAAAACAAAGCCCCAATAGTGCTTACGTAATACTTCAACGGCCCCAATGTTTTAATAAATTAGTAGTACTGAAATACTCTATTTTTTATTTAATTAATAAATAAAAAATAACGGCTCCATTCACGAAAATAATAAAATTAATATTTTACAACAAAAGATGCTGGCTCCTATCCAGCACAGACTACTAAAACACAAAAAATGTTCATCACACAGATAATCTATCTTAATTTTTTTTTTTTTGGTTCTGGTTATCCTTTATCGGAAAGGGAAAGGGAATTGCGCCCATACAGCCATCTGAATTTAATTACCCGACAGGTGTCCTTTCCTCCTCTGAGCTCACCAGCGCACATCTGCGACAGCGACAGTCCCCTCAAGTTAGAGTGTCTAGTGTCGAGCAGTTTAGCACAATCAGTATTGTTCAACAGATTTACCGACACCTTTTGTAGATCTTTCGCTACCTCTCTTATATCTGAAATGAAAGCTATTTATAACTAGCTGCACCCGTGACTTCGTCCGCGTGAAATTTAAGTTTATTTTTCTAAAATAAAAGTAGCCTAAGTTACTGCTTATTTCATCAGCTACCTGCCAATAAAAGTCCCGTCAAAATCGGTCCAGCCATTTCAGAGATTAGCCGGAACAAACAGACAGACAGACAAAAATGTTATTTTGGTGTATATACCGTATTTAGGTATATTCTTTTGAAATAGTAAATTTTGTAATAGTATGTAGTAGATGATACAGTTTTTTTAGGAATACAGTGGACTCGAAGTTACAATGGGGGCCCCATATTTCAAAATTAGCCAGTAGACTTAGTTCTGCTGCTTATGCAATTAGAAGGATAAGGCAATTAACAGACGTGGCGATGGCAAAACTTGTATATTTTAGTTATTTCCATAGCATTATGTCATATGGCATACTGCTATGGGGTAAAGCTGCCGATGTAAATACTATATTTATTTTATAATAGAGAGCCATACGTTCTATTTATGGTATGGGTTCAAGAGAGTCATTACGTCAATGCTTTAAACAATCAAATATCCTCACCGTTGCCTCACAGTACATTTATGAAAATATTATGTATACAAGGAAAAACTTAGATAGTTTCAAGAAACTTAAAGACTGTACAAGTAGAAACTTACGCAATAAAAATAAGCTAATTTTACCTAAATGCCGTCTACACAAAGTTAGTAATTCATTTTATGGTAATTGCGTAAGATTCTATAATAAACTGCCAGAGTCTACGCTAAATATTACAGAGAGGCAATTCAAATCTTATATTAAACAAATGTTATGTAAAAAAGCCTATTATAGGATAGATGAATTTATAGATGATAGCAATATATAGCAAGTATAAGTTTATTTGCGGACAACGTTATAATTTATTGTTCATACTGCTTTCTTGATATATGATAGCATAGCGGCTTTTGTATTGATTGCCGCATGCATCCTCATGTAAAGTGCGAATACTGTAACTACCACCATATAGTAATTTTTGTAGCTGTGACGTGGTCGAGTGGAATGAGTAGTCATGCTCACTAAAATGTCTAGACATGTGGCGGCGTGGTGGGCCGGGTCATTGGGCTCCCTAAAATATGGTCGAGCGCAGTGATGGCTGACTCATCCGTCATACTCGTGAACGAGTGCTGCTTGTAGGGACTGGTCTGCTCTTATCACTACGACTGATTTAATCTTATTGTGTTTTTATATTTGAGCCTAAATAAATTAGTGCTGGTTGGTAGTTTGTATTCACACGTTTCGACTTGTAAAATGTGAACTTACAAGGATTGTTTAAAAGAGCAACACACAAGTTTCTTGCTTATTCTTCTTGTGATGAGACAGCTTTCCGAATAAGCGGTAGATTTAAAAAAATGTTGACTGTCCAAAAGTGCTTAAATTAAGTTTATTTGAATGAATTATTTTCTATTCTATTCTATAAATTATTGTCCTAAGATATAATTATTAGTTCAATTATTTTAAATTACTTACCAGGGTTGACAGTTCCCCATCCGGTAGCTATAGCTTTAGTTTCACCCCCGAATCCGTTTTGCTGCCACAAGCAGGCGGGCCGTATGTCTGAATCGATCTCCACGTCCAAGTTTAGTTCCAGCAACGCGATATCGTTGTATCTCGCTGGCGGACGGTAGTCGGGGTGTTTGTGGATTCTCTTTATAGGAACCTGATGTAATATAAACAATCGATATAATTATACATACTAACTGTGCCCTCGGTTTCATCTGCGTGAAATTTATAGCCTATATGTTATTCTGATGTATAAGCTATATTACTGTAAAGTTTCATCAAAATCTGTTTAGTAGTTTTTGCGTGAAAGAGTAACATTATACTATTATTGTTATCTTATTTTCACAGCTATTGGTTTTTTACACTTTTTTACTTTGTGGCGTATACCACACCTACGGGCCTGAACTTATAAACTTACTAACTGTGTTCGCGACTTCGTCCGCGTGGAATTCACTTTATTTTTCTAAAATAAAAGAAGCCTAAGTTACTCCTTATTACGTCAGCTAGTTGCCAAAAAAGTCCTGTCAAAATCAGTTCAGCCATTTCAGAGAACAGCCGGAACAAACAGACAGACAGACAAAACTGGTAAAAAATGTTATTTTGGTGTATGTACCGTATTTATATTCATATGCATGTAGTAAAAAACGGTTATTTCAATATTACAAACAGACAATCCAATTTTATTTATATGTTTAGGTAATGGAATGGTGCACCCGCCTGCGCTAACGGTTTACGCTGGCGGGGCACCAGCGGAGGATGATAAGATGAGCATGAGGTCAGTTAAATAGGTTATTTTTCAGGGAGGCTCTCCTAATGAGTGGTAGATTAGAAAAATTAGTATGACAAATTAATTAAACAAATAAAACAAAACAATATAAATAATAATAATAATATTTCAGGACAATTAACACCAGTTCTAGTCCCACGGTAATTTATGGTCGGACATGGACAAAACGAGCATGCGGCTCTACAACTGATATAAATACATGGATACATTTTTTTTAAATAAATACATATTATACATAGAGGATTACCGTGCGAGGAATGAACCCATGAGCACCCGCAACATATACAATATAAATATATATATAAATACAACAATAACAGTAAAACAAATATTCAAATAATCTTATTATTTGAATAAAGCCCATTTTCTTGATTTTTTTTTATTTTATTCGATATAAAACGAGCATGTTGATGTAAGTGATTACCGCCGCCCATGAGCACCCACAAGGGGAATTGCAAGTACGCTGTCGGCCTTTTAAAAAGGAATAAGCTCTTTTCTTGAAGGTTTTAATATCGTATCAGTTCGGAAATACCATTGCTGGAAGGTGATTCCACAACCGTTGTGCGAGGCAAAAAGTTTCTAGAGAACCGCACAGTGAAAGACCGCCATTCATCCAGATGATCAGGATGGTATTTCAGTTTCTGGCGGGTGGTACGGTGGTGAAACTCAGCAGCTGGTATTAATCCGAACAAATCCTCAGAATACTCCCCGTGATATATGCGGTAGAAAATGCACAGAGATGCAATATCTCGCCGCAGAGCCTATCTATGATATAACTTTTTAATTGTCTATTTTTAATATAATTGATTTCATTGTAGTGTAACGAAGACAGTTCACGTATCTATATTAAATATATACCTAATTTAAATTAATTCATTTTATTATTTATATATATATATATCTTATATATAAAATTCTCGTGTCACAGTTTTCGTTCCCATACTCCTCCGAAACGGCTTGACCGATTCTCATGAAATTTTGTGAGCGTATTGAGTAGGTCTGAGAATCGGCCAACATCTATTTTTCATCCCTCATATTAGGGGTAGTCCACCCCTAAATTTTATTTTTTTATTTTTTAGACAGCATTTTTAGTTTTTTATGATACAACATACAAAAATACATACAATCGTAATTTTCACCCTTCTATCATCAACCTCTATTTTTTTATAGCGTTATTAATTTATACGGCAAAACAAACGTTTGCCGGGACAGCTAGTATATATATATATATATTGTTACACACAAAGTTGTGTTACAAACAGAGTCAATGGATCAAATCTGTCACATAGACGTTGATTACCAATGATTCTGGCTGATATGATGAGTTTGTTCCTCATTGTAATATACGTACATCCACTGGGTTGGCTCCATCACTGACACTAGGGTCTATGTTCTGGTCTCCAAGCCTAACGATGACAGGCTCAGGATCCTTCGCTCGAAGATTTCGGGTGCAGTGGCCGGCTGTCAGCACGAACCGAGGACTGATGAGGGCTTCACCACAGCTGAAGTTGTAGCCGTCGTCGAAGTTTGTGAAACCTATTGCTGCCTAAACATTTAAATTAATGAAGACCATTTTGATTTTATGTGATTTCATTGCACTAGTAAATAATACGAATATATAAAATTCCATGTCGTTTAGTGTTCAATATTCTCTTATATAAATATATTATTATACTAGCCGTTACCGCGACTTCGTCCGCGTGGAATTTAACTTTATTTGTCTAAAATAAAAGTAGCCTAAGTTACTCGTTACAACATCAGCTACCTGCCAAAAAAAGTCTTATCAAAATTTTTCCAACCAGCCATTTCCGAGATTAGCCGAAACAAACAGACAGACAGACGAAAATTGTAAAAAATGTTATTTTAGTATATGTACCGTATTTATATTCATATACATGTAGTAAAAAATGATTATTTCAATATTACAAACAGAGTGTATAATTTCTATATAAGTGTAACTGGCAGCCTACAAATATGTGCGTTGCCATATTCGTAAAAACATAATAAAAAAGAAAGTTAAAAAAGAATAAAATTCAAAAATTAACAGAGACATTAACGCAACATTGTATTTTTTATTTCATAAACATAATTAAATATCTATCAACCATCCCTCAAATTCTCGATCAGGTTTAACACAGAGGCTCCAATTTTATTTATATGTATAAATGAAATTTCGTTTTACCCGCGACTTCGTCCGCGTAAATAATGAAAAAATATTTTAACTCAATCTAACACATATATATATTTTCTTAAATTGAGGCTCTACTGAAATGAAAAGATAATTATGAATTTATATATAATATATTTATATATTTATGTTTATATTTATACATTTATTTATATGATGTTTATTATTATTATTAATTTTTATTGAAATTTATATTTAAAATATTTTGCTTTATATTTATATATATCTTTTTTTTTTTTAACAAATTTATATTAGTACCGCCAACAATCTTTCTCTGCACCACTCATGGTTGACTGTGAAACGCCGCATGGTGTTAAGTCCGACAGACAGACAGAGTTACTTTCGCATTTATTAAATAAATAAAAAATAAAAATAAAAAATAAATGACTTACCATATGCGGAAACTCCCCTTGGTCAGAGCTCTCACCCCCAACAATGAGTTCCACTCCTGAATACTTGCATTTTAGTAAAGATATAGATATCATCTCAGGGTTTGTCATTAACGTTATAAAATCGATCTTCTCTGTCACACCTCGGCTGTACTGCTCACACTCTAGAAACAGAAGCTTTTTTTTTTATTATTAATTTTTTAATTCATTTTGGTACAACCAGTCATTACATATAATCTATACATATAAATAAAATTGAACTGTCTGTTTGTAATATTGAAATAAACGTTTTTTACTGCATGTGTTGAAAATTATGTTTAAATAGCTGTCGCCGCGACTTCGTTCGCGTGGAATTCAATTTTAATATTCTAAAATAGAAGCATTTTTTTAAAATAATAGTAGCCTAAGTTACTCCTTATTACATCAGCTACCTGCAAATGAAAGTTACGTCAAAATCGGTTCAGCCATTTCAGAGAACAGCCGGAACAAACAGACAGACAGACAAAAATGGTAAAAAATGTTATTTTGGTATATGTACAGTATTTATATTCATATGCATGTAGTAAAAAACGATTATTTCAATATTACAAACAGACACTCCAATTTTATTTATATGTATAGATTATTTATTTATTTACGTCACACTAAGTGAGCTTTACAGTCTGCCAATATGTCCACTTAGGAAGATTGTATACAAATACACACAGTTACAAACTACTTACTAATACATACACACTTATTACACGAGGAAACAAAAGAAAAAAAAAATACCTAATCTTAATTTTACATACTACATAAATAGTCCACTGGCCTCCTACGAAACTCATCATGTGACACCCATGATACCAGTTAAAGTTGTGCCAACTCGAGTTACTAACTCTAGTTGCAGTGAATTCGAGCTGAATTCTGCCAACTCGAGTTGGAAGAATTCAACTGGTAAATGAATGAATCAAGTGAAAGAGCGAGAACATGATTCTGTCGTCGAACTGACAATGACATGAAATTTTCCCATCATTTCATCTCATACAATTTTCAAATAATATCTAATCTTAATTTTACATACTACATTAATATACTTCCATCCTACGAAACTCCAGCGAAGTACAAGTAAATATGTCTATTATATATTTTGTTAGCGATTTTATTACTCACTTCGTTCGCTAACTCTCCTTGTGTCTGTACCGACGCTCGAAATTGGTGGACCACTGAAGGAAGATATATCATTAGCAGATTGTATTGCCATCTCAACATACGCATTCCATTAGCATGTAGTCCCCCTTTCATTCGATGCTAGAAGCGTAGCGTGGCTTGGCGGGCCCCGTATAAAAATTTGTTTCGGGTCCCTTTACGAAGGGTAAAGATTTCTCACAAAAGAAACAAAACTGCATAAAATTTGAATAAAGAATAAGAATAGAAAATCATTTATTCAAATAACTTACATTCAGCTTACTTTTGAATAGTCATTACATTTTTTTAATCTACCGCTCATTCGGAAAGCTGTCTCATCACAATATATAAAATTTTCACAGTCTTTATAGATGTTGCCGTAAAGTGAACGACATTTTACTGAAAAAACAAGTCAATGAAATTTCTTACGGATTATGAATTATTAATAATTTAATTAAAAATACAAGCGGCCACATTTTGATAGGCAACCTGGTAGATATAAATTCTCCTAATGATAAATATGTGTAAAAATTTGGTTTTCAGCAAACACTCGATGGGTACACTGATTCTGCAGCGGGATCTCGGACTACAAGAAGAACGAGCAAGAAATTTGCGTGTTGCTCTTTTAAATAATTTTATTATTACTTTACATTTTTAAGTTTAAGTGTGTGAATACAAACCACCAATTAGCACTAATTCAATTAAATACTCAAATAGAAAAAAATATTGAATATATAACCAACTGGTTAAAGAATTAATAAGAGGAAATCAGTCATAGTGATTAGAGCAGACCAGTCCCTACAAGCAGCACCCGTTCACGAGTGTGCCGGATGAGCCAGCCATCATTGCACTCAACCATATTAGAGGGAACACATCGACCCGGCCCACCACGCCGCCACAAGTTTGAACTTTATAGCGAGCATGACTGTTTCAAGTCACTCCACTACGTCATTTATACTATTTACAGCATAAACTGTACCAATCACAGTTTTCACCCATTACAATATTCTCTCTCTCTCTTGTGAAGACTGGTCTGTTCGGGTTACGAACACTGATTAGACTATTTGCTTTAGCAATAGCAATATAGATAATAATAATAATAATAATAATAATAATAATAATAATAATAATAATCTCAGGACAATTCACACAGCGCCATCTAGACCCAAGTTAAGCTAGCTAAAGCTTGTGTTATGGGTACTAGACAACTGATACAAATACATAGATAATTTTTTCTCTATTATACGTAGAAAATACCCAGACCGATACAAACAATCATACTCATGAATACAAATGTTTGTGTCGTGCGAGGAATATCGGTCGTAAAGCGGTTATAGACCACCGAGGTCGTCAATAGATTCTCAAATTTGAATTTAAAAATGAATCTGTATTATTGTAAACATGTACAACATTTATTTGAAAAGAATATGAGCTGAGTTTCTTGTCAGTTCTTCTCATCTCGAAATCATTCCGAATTGACGGTAGATTTGACATATCATGAGAGTCTGTAATAAACCTACATGAAAAAAAATATTTTGTGTTTTTAAAACTGAATTTGATCTGTCTCTTTTCTTTAGCCCTTTGCGGTACTTTTTCATTATTTATTTCATCTTGTCAACTCTAGAATACATTGGCTTTGCGGCGAGATAATGCATCTCTGTGCATTTTTTACCGCATTTATCACGGGGAGTGTTCTGAGGAATTGTTCGGATTATTACCAGCTGCTGAGTTTCACCACCGTATCACCCGCTTGAAACTGAAATACCATCCTGATCATCTGGATGAATGGCGGTCCTCCACAGTGCGGTTTTCTAGAAACTTTTTGCCACGCACAATCACATTGTGGAATCACCTTCCAGCAATGGTATTTCCGAACCGATACGATATTGAAACCTTCAAGAAAAGAGCTTATTCCTTTTTAAAAGGCCGACAACGTACTTGCAATTCCCCTGGTGTTGCGGGTGCTCATGGGCGGCGGTATTCACTTACCATCAGGTGAGCCGCATGCTCGTTTGTCCCCTTTGTTATAAGTAAAAAAAAACATTGATAAAATTAACTTACTCGCTGTTTGGCGGTGTTGACGCTTGCAAGATATTGGAGTTATCTTTACAACATATGAATGGATTCCCGAAGACACTGTATTTGCAAAATGTTGGGATTGTACCGTTCTTTCTGGAAACAAAACACATCTTAATTGATTAACGAGAAAACAATCCTGATTTCATATAAACCTTCATCTACAATCACTTATGTCTCATCCGTCATACTCGTGAACGAGTGCTGCTTGGCCTCACTATGACTAATTTAATATTATTGTGTATTTATATTTAACCCTAATAAATTAGTGCTAAATGGTAGTTTGTATTCACACGTTTCGACTCGTAAAAGTGAACTTACAAGGATTATTTAAAAGAGCAACACACAAGTTTCTTGTTCGTTCTTCTTGTTATGAAACAGCTTTCCGAATAAGCGGTAGATTTAAAAAAAATATTGTTATGACTTCTTTAAAAAAAATTATTGTTATTCTATTCTATTCTTAAAATCCGTTGCGTTCTTTAAAAGATCTAAGCGACCGGACCACGGAAGATTTTTCATTTTATACTGTGTAAATATACATTATTCATATTATTAACCGGGTCTTAACACGACAAATTTTATGGCAAATAAAGGTATTTTACCTCTCTCGACGTTTCGACCAGGTTGCACTAGCCGTGTTAAGATCCGGTTAATAATATAAATAATTTATATTAAACACGAAAGTTTAATAATCTCATATATAAAATTCTCGTGTCACAGTTTTCGTTCCCATACTCCTCCGAAACGGCTTGACCGAACCGATTCTCATGAAATTTTGTGAGCGTATTGAGTAGGTCTGAGAATCGGAAATATTATATTAAAAAAAGAAGAAATTGTATATTAAACACGAAAGTTTAAATATAAATATATAAATATATTTGATTATTTAATTTGTCTAGAAAATTACTCTTTTATCAGCAATATTATTCTTATTTAACTTGATGGTCTAGTCGTTTAAATAGAAAAATGCCATTTTTCAATATTAGAAGCTAGAATTGCCTACTTTTATATAAGTCAATTAAATCAACCACGCCGTCTTAATCATTATCTAAATACTTCTAAAATGATATATGATACTTCTGTGTAAATTTAAAACTTTAAAGGAAAATATAATTTAAATAAATAAAAAAAAAACTTAAATGTTTGTCATGTAAAAAAGTGTACATTTTGGATACTGCCATTTTTTATTTAACCGATATATTTAAAACTAAATTGTGACATGGAACATTGAACAACTCACTGAAAGTCTTCTTTGGCTGATCTGCATCTGTCTGCGGGAGTGCATATTCCTTGAAAGTTGGTGTATTTGTCTACGCAGGAGTCACCCTCTGTTGGTCAAATATAAATGAATTATTTACCAGGAGTACAGTTCGTACCAGGGTTCACGCGATATATATCATCGATTGATTTTTTTCTGTCTTCTGAACTAAAAATTTTGGAGATTAATGGTTACTCTAAAATCCTTTCACATTTTTAAGACTATTGCTATTGACAAAATAATATATATGCATGGTGACTGAGGCCCTCACTGGACACTGCAAATAGAACAAATATATCACTGCAACCTAAACATCGCCCTCAACAAAAAACTGCGATTTGCTGCACTTGATGGAACTTTACAGTAATCCTTACTGATCTAAATACTTAAAGGTGACTGACTGACATTGATCTATCAACGCACAGCCCAAACCACTGGACGGATCGGGCTGGTGATTTGCAGGCAGATGTTATGACCTAGGCATCCGCTAAGAAAGGATTTTGATTAATTCTACCTGAGGATAAAATAGAGGGGATGAAAGTTTGTATGAAACTTTGTCTATTTTAAATCGATCAGGCTGAGACTGCATTCAAAAAATCTACTATATTGTAGGCATCCCCTAAGAAAGCGATTTTTGATAAATTCCATCTCTAAGGGGATAAATTAACCGCAACGAAGCCGTGGTCAAAAGCTAGTATTATATATGCTATATGCAAAAATAACCCTGTTTGTCTGTGTGTCTGTCTCGCTTTCACTTCAAAACTACTGAGACTGATTTAAATGTAATTTAGTACACAGATAGTCTAAACCATGAGAAAGGACATGGTCTACTTTTTTTTAATCCGAAAAAGGGTTGTAAGGGGTTGAAAGGGGAGCTGAAAGTTTGTATAGAAATTCATCTGTTTTAAAGCTAGTAGCTTGAAACTTATTTTAGGCTGTTTATAAATTATAATAAATAAATAATAAATATATATAAATAATAAATAATCTCAGAACAACTCACACAGCGCCGTAGACCCCAAGTTAAGCTAGCTGAAGCTTGTGTTATGGGTACTAGACGACTGATATAAATACTTAGATATATTTATTTGTAAATACATACATATTATACAGATACAAACAATCATACTGATGAATACAAATGTTTGTGCCGTGCGAAGAAATCTAATTTGAATTTTGAAAAGTGATATTGAAATAACCGTTTTTACCACATACATATGAATATAAATACAGTATATACACCAAAATAACATGTTTACAATTTTTTTTCTGTCTGTCTCTTTGTTCTGGCTAATCTCTGAAAATGCGGCTGACCGATTTTGGTGACTTATTTTGGCAGGTAGCTGATGTAATAAGTAGTAACTTAGGCCACTTTTATTTTGAAAAATAAAGTTAAGATTCCACGCGGACGAAGTCGCAAATTTTTCCCGTATGCATGTATATATTGCATGTATGTATATATGCAGTCTCATCTATAAATACACCTGACTGAATTACAAACTTTTTACTCTATGTTTTACTAGCTATGCCCGCCCACGGCTTCGATCACGTGAAATTTATAGGTCTGATGTACTTTCAGCTATATTACTCTAAAGCAGTGATTCCCAAAGTGGTCTATATCGACACCCAGGGGTCTACGACAAACTGCAAGAGGTCTACGACAGCGATCATCTTGTTTTACTTTATGTTTTTAACACTACACTTTACTATAGTTAGAAATTGACAAAAAAAATATTATCGTGGTAAAATAATTTTTAGTTCTTTAGGCTACTTTTATTTTAGAAAAATAAAGTTAAATTCCACGCAAACGCAGTTGCGGGAACAGCTAGTTTTTATATATAATTAATAAAAATATTTTCTGCCTCCTACATAAACTATAAATGTGCGAAATTTCATACTCGTCCGTATGAAATTTCGCACATTTATAGTTTATGTAGAGAAGGAGTGCGAGTAGCCTAAAGAACTAAAAAAATATTTTGTTCGTCTTAAATCATTCGTTCCATTAGGTACCGATAGATTCAAACTAATACATTTAAATCCTGCATCATCCCTTATTTTATCCCCATAGGGGTAGAATTTATCAAAATCCTTTCTTAAAGGAATGCCTACGTCATAGTAGCTTTATGCATGCAAAGTCTCAGCCCGATCGGTTTAAAATTGACAGTTTTATATAAATTTTCATCCCCTATTTTATCCCTTTGCGTGTAGAATTAATCAAAATCCATTCTTAGCGGATGGCTACGTCATAACATCTACCTGCATGCCAAATTTCAGCCCGATCCGTCCAATGGTTTGGGCTGTGCGTTGATAGATCACTGTCAGTCAGTCACCTTTGAGTTACATAGTTAGATTGAATAGCGTGGAATAGTGACTTTGACCAAATAAGGAAAAAATGTTCAATAATTATTAAACATTGAAGGTTATTATTATTATTAAAATGATAACATAAAATCTTCAAAACCACAAAATAAAAAATATAATGCGCACCAACGCAATTTATTAGTGTGCCCAATTTTCCTCCTATAAAGAAATATGATAAAATATTTATCACAAGGGTCAATCTTAGGCCCCCTTCTCTTTTTAATTTACATAAATGACCTTCCCTTTATGGTAGAGAAAATTGCAGATATAGTGCTGTTTGCGGATGATACTTCGTTAGTGTTTAAATTGGACGTTAAACTAATCAATTAGACGATGTAAATTGTGCTATGTCTGCTATATTAAATTGGTTTACATGTAATAACCTATTATTAAATTCCAGCAAAACAAAGTGTATAAAATTTACACTTCCTAATGTAAGATCAATACATACACAGTTATTGCTTAATGACGAAATAGTAAATTTTGTTAATGATACAGTTTTTTTAGGTATAACAGTGGACTCGAAATTACAATGGGGGCCCATATTTTAAAAATTGGCCAATAGACTCAGTTCAGCTGCATATGCAATTAGAAGAATTAGGCAATTAACAGACGTGGCGACGGCTAAACTTGTATACTTTAGTTATTTCCATAGCATTATGTCATATGGTATACTACTGTGGGGTAAAGCAGCCGATATAAATACTATATTTATTTTACAAAAGAGAGCCATACGTTCTATTTATGGTATGGGTTCAAGAGAGTCATTACGTCAGTGTTTTAAAGATTCAAATATCCTCACCGTTACTTCACAATACATTTATGAGAATATCATGTATACACGGAAGAATTTAGACAGTTTTAGAAGACTTAAAGACTGTACAAATAGAAACTTACGCAATAAAAATAAGCCAATTTTACCTAAATGCCGCCTGCACAAAGTCAGTAATTCATTCTATGGTAATTGCGTAAGATTTTATAATAAACTGCCAGAATCTGCACTAAATCTGACAGAGAGGCAATTCAAATCTTATATTAAACAATTTTTGTGTAAGAAAGCCTATTACAGGATAGACGAATTCATAGACGACAACATATCAAGTAAATAATTAGTTTATTAGCATACAACGTTATAATTTGTTTATCTCATTGCTTTCTTGATTCAATTATTTTAGAAATATGAAAGCGTAGCGGGTTTTGTATTAATTGCCGCATGCATTCTTATGTGAAATGTGAATACTATAAACATCAGATGGCAATTGTGAGTAGCTATGACGTGGTCTAGTGTTTTGGGTAGTCATGCTCACTAAAATGTCCAGACTTGTGGCGGCGTGGTGGGCCGGGTCATTGACTCCTAAAATATGGTCAAACGCAGTGATGGCTGGCTCATCCATCATACCCGTGAACGGGTGCTGCTTGTAGGGACTGGTCTGCTCTAATCACTATGACTGATTTCCTCTTATTAATTGTTTAACCAGTTGGTTATGTATTCAATATTTTTTTCTTTTTGAGTATTTAATTGAATTAGTGCTAATCGGTGGTTTGTATTCACACACTTAAACTTAAATTGTAAGTAAGAATAAATTATTTAAAAGGGCAACACACAAGTTTCTTGCTCGTTCTTCTTGTGATGAGACAGCTTTCCGAATGAGCGGTAGATTAAAAAAAATGTTATGACTATTCAAAAGTGCTTCAATGTAAGTTTATTTGAATAAATGATTTTCTATTCTATTCTATTCTATTCTATTTTACTGAGAACGCTAAATGTGGCTAAACTATAAAATAAACACTAAATGCAAAAAATCGATGTGTCGTGTTTTAGAACTATTTCAATTAGATTACATATAATGTCGGAGAGCAAAAGGAAAGGGGGTTGTTTTTCAAGGGTATATTAAGCTTTATTAGGGTCGGCAACGCGCACGTCACACCCCTGGTGTTTCCTGGGCGAGTAGCTAGTTACAATAATATAAACATGGCAACCATAATCCATCCATCTTTTGCTGTCCTCTCTCTTTCCATCCATCAACGTTCATTATCAATATTTGGATGTAACCATTACAATCAAAATAATATTATTATTTAATTTTATCATATGTATCCATATTATGAATATATCTTTATTATATACAATAGAATAGAATAGAATATATCTTTATTGCTAACTGTGTGGGTACATTTTTTTGTGGGTGGTATAACAATATATATAGTTATGTATCAACAGTTTCACCCTATCGGGCATACAACAATGTACAACATATTTGATTTTAGATTATAGAATAAATTACATTAATTAATTATGTCATGGTATTATTATAAGTATATATTACATGCTTTAAAATTACGTTATTGTACTAAAATATTCATTTATGTCATAAAATGTTGGAACTTAAATTTATATCTGGCCGTTATTGGTAGAAGATAATTTGAATTTTGTATAAAGAAAATATCTTCTATTGTTCGTAAGATTTTCTATTGACATATCGTATGTGAGCCTTGTTACTTTTACCAAATATATATATTTTACTTTCTTATTTCACTATATTTACTGCCGCTGTGCATTCTACCCCTACATAAAATACATTGTCAAGCAGCCAAGCTATTAGTCGAGCCTTAAATATTCATCCACTTAGACATTTTATGTCCAACGGAAGATGATTATATACTTTAACACCCATTACCATTGCACTTTGCGATAAACATAATTATAAATTACCGGTAAAATAAGTCATGTTTATGTTTCTGATGCAAGTTATTTCGCATATCCGATTTACTGGTGAAATATGTCATATTATTTTTAACAACTACACACAGTTCCATAATATAAATATTAGTGAGAGTGAGATATTTTCCAGTTTTAAATATGTGTCTTAGAGTTTCATCTGAATACATATTATAGATAACTCTTAAACATTTCTTTTGAAGCAGAAAGGTCGATGCAACATTCACAGAGTTTCCAGAGTATGTTAGTAAATTACAACTGTCAAATCCAGAAGCCCTGGATCAGCAGCAGTTCAGCGATATCCAGTGCCTCTGAAGTGGATAATCTGACATGTTGGATATGGTGTTTAGGAGGCTGTTTGCACTCGAATTCTACACACATCAGTGATACAGTTCTATTACGACCTCGGTGGTCTAGCGGTCTAGCACACCGCTTTACGACCGATGGTCGCGGGTTCGATTCCTCGCACGGCACAAACATTTGTATTCATTAGTATGATTGTTTGTATCGGTCTGGGTAATTTCTATGTATAATATGTATGTATTTACGAAAAAAAATCTAATGTATTTGTATCAGTTATCTAGTACCCATAAAACAATCTTTAGCTAGCTTAACTTGGTACTAGATGGCGCTGTGTGTTGTCCTGAGAGGTTATTATGTTATATTACTAGTTTTTTTTTCAATACTAACCATTGCTCTGTGCGGCCGCCCGGCTGACAAACAGGAAAATGATTACAGATGTAATCATTTCTTCACACAAACAGCGCTCGTCTCAGGCAACTGATCGGCTGCAACACAACATTATATCTATACATCTATACATAAAAATAAAATTGGAGTGTCTGTTTGTAATATTAAAATAACCGTTTTTTACTACATGCATATGAATATTAATAAGGTACATATACCAAATTAACATTTTTTACAATTTTTGTCTGTCTGTCTGTTTGTTCCAGCTAATCTCTGTAATGGCTGAACTGATTTTGCCGCGACCTTTTTTGGCAGCTAGCTGATGTAATAAAGAGTAACTTAGGCTACTTATATTTTAGAAAAAATCTCTTATTCTAGAAAAATAAAGTTAAATTCCACGCGGACGAAGTCGCGGGAACAGCTAGTCTTTGCCTATTTTGCCTGCCTACAAGCAGCACCCGTTCACGAGTATGACGGATGAGCCAACCATCACTGCGCTCGAACATATTTTAGGAGCCCAATGACCCGGCCCACCACGCCGCCAATAGACTTTTACTATTAAGTAAAAACAATATATGTATCATGACTAGGATATAGACATGCCCTCATGGCGAAATTAGGCGTCAGATTAATATCAATCTGCAGATTTTGCCAATCAGAAGAGGAAACGCCACTGCACATCCTATGCGGATGTAGCCCACTCATGCATAAACGAAATATCTCCTTTGGAAAGTGTACACTCTATCCTGAGGAGATAAAAACGATCGCTCCTAAGAATATCCTTCAATTCTTGTCCCTGACGGGTCTAGGTAGCGGACTCTGAATAAGGGCGAGCACAATAGATTTATGTAGGTCGCAGTGTTACAGGTCATTCCAACTGATAATAGCCAGGGGGATGGGGATTCTCAGTAATGGGGATTGATGAATGTACCATATCAGGTTGACCTCCACGCGGTTCCCCCTGGAAACTATCGTGAAAAATTCTTAGTGAATTTGTCACGATGGGTAACTGACCTGACCTCATGCTCATCTTATCATCCTCCACTGGTGCCCCGCCAGCGTAACCCGTTGCGCAGGCGGGTTCACCATTCCATTATCATCCATAAAAAAAAATTTAAATAAAAAAAAATATATAGGTACATTATTGTGTAAATTAAGAAAATATTAATGATAGAAAACGGTAAATTTACCTGCTCGCGTCCGATCCGCGATGTATAATATCACTAACTAGCTCCACTGACAAGGGAACCTGTTGTTTGGCGCGCAAAGAATATTAAACGAAGACTGTGCATATCAAATTAGTTACTGCCTACGGGGATTACACTCCGTTTTCAAATCAAATCATTTATTTACAGAGTACAGTATTTATAGAATAGAATAGAATAGAAAATTTATTCAAATAAACTTAATTTAAGCACTTTTGAATAGTCATAACAATTTTTTTCATCTACCACTCGTTCGGAAAGCTATCTCATCACAAGAAGAACGAGCAAGAAACTTGTGTGTTGCTCTTTTAAATAATCCTTGAAAGTTCACATTTTACAAGTCGAAACGTGTGAATACAAACTACCAACCAGCACTAATTTTTGGGTCAAATATAAATATACAATAACGATTAAATTAGTCGTAGTGATAAGAGTAGACCAGTCCCTACAAGCAGCACTTGTTCACGAGTACGACGGATGAGCCACCCATCACTGCGCTCGACCATATTTTAGAGAGACCAATGACCCGGCCCACCACGCCTACGTCTGGACATTTTAGTGAGCATACTCATTCCACTCGACCACGTCACAGCTACAAAAATTACTGTATGGTAGTTATGTTTTATATATACAATATCAGCATTACATAGTATAAAGAATGTCGCTGTCGCTGTGTCCGTCTCTATGTATGCTTAAATCTTTAAAACTACACAACGGATTTCCGAAGCGTTTTTAATACACAGATCATTCAAGAGGAAGCTTTATATGTTTTATTTACATGAACACCCGGGCGAAGCCGGGGCGAGTAGGTAGTAATACTATAAATAGCCAATATTGATTTATAATATTATTAACTATTATTAACTTGAGTTTCTTGTCAGTTCTTCTCATCTCGAAATCATTCCGAACTGACGGTAGATTTCGCATATCATAAAAGTCTGTAATAGACCTACATGAATAAAGATATTTTGAATTTGAATTTTATTGGAGTAAATAAAAAAAATATATGCTTAAAAAAGTATTTAATTAATTAATAATAATTAAGTATTAACATTTATTCTCCAGGCCACACAATGCCCTCGATCCAGTCTAAATAACTTGCTTAGGACAGCTATAGCCCAAGAGCCCACGACTGCCAGACATACGTCATTTTTAGTAAACGTGAAAGTTCTTGTATGTGTGTCCCTCAATACAGGTAAGAATATCCCCAAACATGAAACCTGGATCGTGGTTCCTTTAGGTACCAGGTAACAAGGTGTAAAAAAAAATCATATCAAATCCGTTATTTTAAGAAATTCCATTTTTTTTCACATATTGCTCGTAACAGTATTATAACTTGCTCTGCTCGTTGTCGAACCAAGAAAACTGTCTGGCAATTTAGGAAACTCAGTTTAATAGTTCTCTCAATAATATATATAAAGTTCAGCTTTATTAAAATGACGTAAGTTTTATTTATAAAAATAGTATAGTTTAGGGGGGGTCCGGCAGGGGGGTTGGAACCACACACACTAAGGGTCTGGCAATGAGCAGAGCAATTTATAATAATGCTACGAACAATATATGAAAATATGGAGTTTCTTAAAATAACGAATTTGATATGATTTTTTTTACACATTTTTTACATGTTACCTGCCAAAGGAACCACGATCCAGGTTTCATTGTTTGGGGATCGTTCTTACCTGTGTTGGGGACACATACAAGAACTTTCACGTTTACTAAAATGACGTATGTGTGTCCGTCGTGGGCTCATGCTCTATAATATTGGTGTAAATAAAAAAAAATATATAAAAAAGTATTTAATTAATTAATAATAATTAAGTATTAACATTTATTCTCCAGGCCACACAATGCCCTCGATCCAGTCTAAATAGCTTGATATTCTGGTGTAGACGGCTGGCAGTCCGCTCTTAGCACACTGCTTACCAAACGACGTGATGCCAATAATATGAAAGATGCATTGGTTGTCTTTCGAAGCTATTTGTAAGAGATCCGAATCACCCTGAAATGAGAAAAAAAACATGTTGAGTTCTTCTTTCTGCTTCTTTGCCAAGGTTTGATTAGAAATGACGTGTAGGTTTTTTGTGGATGATAATGGAACGGTGCAACGCGCACGTCACCCCTGGTGTCTCAGGCGTCCATAGGGTAACGTTACCACCAGATAGGCCATGTGGGTTGCAAATTCTAATTCAAAAATCATTTATTCATGGACATTTTAGCCGCTTATGAACGTTAAATTTTTACATTATAATTTTATTTTTCCCTACCGTCCAGTTCGGTATATAGATCCAATTGAGAAGAACTGGCAAGAAACTCAATTACCACCATCGTAGTATAAAAAAATAATTTTAGATGTATCATATGTATATGTAGATGTTTTTCTAGAGAGACTACAGCATGGAGTTTTCAAGAAGGATATAATAAGGTTTCTTAAGTCCTTTAGAAAAAAAAATATAAAAATAATATCCTTGGACAATTCACACAGCGCCATCTAGTACAGTATACCCAAGTTAAGCTAGCTAAAGCTTGTGTTATGGGTACTAGATTACCGATACAAATACATAACACATTTTGTTTTTGTAAATACCTATATATATATACTTAGTATATATACATTAATACAAAGAATATATACAACTAGCTGTTCCCCCGCGACTTCTTCCGCGTGGAATTTAACCCTTAATATTTTTCTAAAAATAAAAGTAGCCTAAAGAACTAAAAATTATTTTGTTCGTCTTAATTCATTAGGTACGTTCCATTACGTACTGATAGGTTTAAACTAATACATTTACATTCTGTATCATCCCTATTTCATCTCCATGGGGGTTGAATTTATCAAAATCCTTATTTATGTGCGATAAACGTCTTCATAATAGTAGCTCCAATCTTTAATTTCAGTTCAATCAGTCGAAAATCTAAGAAGTTTTATACAAACTTTCATCCCCTATTTTTTTTAGGGTAGGGTAGGGTCCCCTATCCCCTTAGGGTTGGAATTTATCAAAAAATCCTTCTTAGGGGATGCCTACGTCATAACATCTACCTGCATGCCAAATTTCAGCCCGATCCGTCCAGTGGTTTGGGCTGTGCGTTGATAGATCACTATGTCAGTCAGTCACCTTTGAGTTATATATATTTAGATAGCATCATCAAGAAAGCAATTTTTTTTTTCGAGTCGCTCCACTGAAAATCAGCGCTGCAGTGACACACTGCGGCACTAGCTGAGTGGAGGCTCTTTCAGCTCATAGCGAAATTTTTTTTAGTGACACACTGTGGCTCCAGCTGAATGGAGGCCCTTTCAGCTCATAGCGAATAATTTTTTTTTTTATATTTTTACTATGATGCTGAATAAATGATTATTATTATTATTACATAGAAAACAGTTAGACCGATACAAACAGACCCATGAATACGAATGTTTGTAGCGTGCGAGAATCGAACCCGCGACCATCGGACGTAAAGCGGTGAGCTAAGCCACTAGACCACCGAGACCGTCAATATGTGACGTAATTTTTTTTTAATTAATGAATTTTGGAATCATAAAGAAGATAAAACCGCATATTGAAGGGTTTTAATTCACTAAAATAATACTGCAATTAAAATATCGACTTTGACAATTAAAAGACAGAATCATCATCTCAGCCCGGATGTCCACTGCTGAACAAAAGCCTTCCCAAAGATCTCCACGACGATCGGTCCTGCGCTGCTCGCATCCAACGCCTTCCAGCGATCTTGACCAGATCGTCATTCCACCTTGCTGGAGTCCTTCCTACGCTGCGTCTTCCGGTCTACTGTAACCACTTGAGGACTTTACTGCCCCAACGGCCATCTGTCTTACGAGCTATGTGCCCTGCCCATTGCCACTTCAGTTTTGTAATTTAAGAAAGAAATAAATTACAGAATCTTATTATTTAAATATGTCTACGAAACTCATTACAATTACCTGACACGTGTCCTTTCCTCCTCTGAGCTCACCAGCGCACATCTGCGACGGTGACAGTCCCTTCCAGTGACGGTATCTAGTGTTGAGCAGTTTAGCATCACAATCAGAATTGTCAAACAGACTCAGCGACACCTTCTGTAGATCTTTCGCTAGCTCTCTTGTATCTGAAATTAAATTTATTTATAACAAGCTGTTCCCGCGGCTTCGACCGCGTGGAAATTAACTTTATTTTTCTAAAATAAAAGTAGCCTAAGTTACTCCTTATAAATCAGCTACCTGCCAAAAAAAGTTCTGTCAAAATCGGTCCAGCCATTTCAGAGATTAGCCGGAACAAACAGACCGACAGACAGACAGACAAAAATTGTTATTTTGGTATATGTACCGTATATATATTCATATGCATGTAGTAAAAAACGGTTATTTCAATATTACAAACAGACACTCCAATTTTATTTATATGTATAGACTAGCTGACCCGTGAACTCCATTCCGCCTCAGAATTAAAGGAGTTTTAAAGTTTAGTTACGCAATAAATTTCTGAACGCACCTTTTTTTTTTGAGGCTTTGGGACGAGTGCAGATGGCATTCCAAACCAAAGGAAGGACTTATGCGGCGGCTGAATGCCAACTCCCGCCCGGTATGAAAAATAGATAGTATCCGATTCTCAGACCTACTGAATATGCATATAAAATTTCACAAAAATCGGTCGAGCCGTTTCAAAGTAACTAACATTGTGACACGAGAATCTTATATATAAGATTTTAGGGTTATAACCTCCTTTGCTAACATTTGCTATTTCTAAAATTTATTAATTTTTTTTTGTATTTACAAGTATAATAATGATAGTAGTATAACAATATATAAAATAAAATATTGTTATATACATGCCGATTACAAGTTGTACGTAACTTAGGTCTAGATGGCGCTGTGTGAATTGTCCTAAGATTTTTTTTATAAACTTTTGTGTTTAAAATGCTTTATTTATATTATTAAACGTCGAGAGAGGTAAATATATTTGTTTGCCATAAAATTATTCGTGTTAAGACCCAGTTAATAATATAAAATTACAAGGATTATTTAAAAGAGCAACACACAAGTTTCTTGCTCGTTCTTCTTGTGATGAGGCAGGTTTCCGAACAAAAAATTGATATGACTATTCAAAAGTGCTTAAATTAGGTTTATTTGAATAAATTATTTTCTATTCTGTTCTATAAATTATTGTCCTAAGATATTATTATTACTTGAATTATTTTAAATTACTCACCAGGGTTAACAACTCCCCACCCGGTGGCTATAGCTTTAGTTTGACCCCCGAATCCGCTCTGTCGCCACAAGCAGGCGGGCCGTATGGCTGACTCGAACTCCACGGCCGAGTTTAGCTCCAGCAACGCGATATCGTTGTATCTCGCTGGCGGACGGTAGTCGGGGTGTTTGTGGATTCTCTTTATAGAAACCTGATGTAATATAAACAATCGATATAATTATACATACTAATATGTTATTCTGATGTATAAGCTATATTAGTGTAAAGTTTCATCAAAATCTGTTTAGTAGTTTTTGCGTGAAAGAGTACCATTATACTATTATTGTTATCTTATTTTCACAGCTATTGGTTTTTTACACTTTGTGGCATATACCATACATACGGGCAGAAACTTGTAAACTTACTATCTACTCGCCCCGGCTTCGCACGGGTGTACATGTGTTATATATATAAACCTTTCTCTTGAATCGCTCTTTCTACTAAAAAAAAATCATAGTGATGGACAGACAGCGACAGCGACTTTTTTTTATCAATTTAATTAACACAATATAAACTTACAGCTAATTGCCGTTGCTAACGTTTATATTTTAAAACTATTTTTACTACTAAAATTATACGATGATAAATATATTCTTATTTTATTTATTATGGAAGCCAAGGTTTCTGTATATACGTCAGCATCTTGGACCTTACCTAAAAATAAATTTAATAATTGCAATGCTCTCATAGTGAGAATTGCTAGCGTGGCTGTGTACCGACGCGGTTGCAAACAGTCTGACACGACGACGGGTGACAATTCTCACGTAATTCGGTGGGATATTGAATCCTTTTTTTTTTCGGACTACTCTAATGCTGTTGGCCGCAGCTGGCTTTTACAGCTTCACTGTACGTTAGGGGGAAAGTGCAGATGGCACTCCAAACCCGCGGAAGGACTTATGGAGCGGCTGAAGGCCAACTCCTGCCTGACGGATACGACTTTAGTCTGAGGGCACCACTACCGGTTCGAACCTCGGTTCAGGCCGTCGTAATTTCGATCCCCGTTTGAATTGGACGGGGGATCGATCGGATCCTATCCGGTCTACAACTGCGGGATTATCTATTTGTTTGCGCAGCGGCACAAACGGTAATGGACAGCGAGTACTAGTTTCCTCATAAGTAGTAATGAATCTATATCATCTTGTGATGATACAGCTTTTCTACGACCATTCAAAAGTACTTAAATTTAAGTTTATTTGAATAATGCATTTTCTTAATTTTTTGTTCTAATCGCCGACCCAAAGTGACATGGGTTAAGAAAAAGTTATGATGAGTTTGTTCCTCTTTGTAATATACGTACATCCACTGGGTTGGCTCCATCACTGACACTAGGGTCTATGTTCTGGTCTCCAAGCCTAACGATGACAGGCTCCAGGGTCCTTCGCTCCAGGGTCTCGGGTGCAGTGGCCGGCTGTCAGCACGAACCGAGGACTGATGAGGCTTCCACAGTTGAAGTTGTAGCCACCGTCAAGTTTGTAAAACCTATTGCTGCCTAAACATTTAAATGAATGAAGACATTTTGGTTTTATGTGATTTCATTGCACTAGTAAATAATACGAATATATAAAATTCCATGTCGTTTAGTGTTCAATATTCTCTTATATAAATATATTATTATACTAGCGTGGGAATTAACTTTATTTTTCTAAAATAAAAGTAGCCTAAGTTACTCCTTATTACATCAGCTATCTACCAGAAAAGTCCCGTCAAAATCGGTCCGGCCATTTCCGAGATTATCGGAACAAACAGACCGACAGTCAGACAGACAAATTGTAAAAAATGTTATATTGGTGTATGTACCGTATTTATATTTATATGCATGTAGTAAAAAACGGTTGTTTCAATATTACAAACAGACACTCCTATTTTATTTATATGTATATCTATGAATATTACCATATGCGGAAACTCTCACTTGATCAGCGCTCCACAGGCCACCCAGCAATGAGTTCCACTCCTGAATACTCGCACTTTGGTGAAGATATAGACATCGTCTCTGGATTCGGCAGTAACGGTATAAAATCGACCTTCTCTGTCACACACTCAGCTGTACTGCCTCTAGAAACATGAGTTTTTTTTATACCACGAAGGTAACGAAGCTACGTTAAATTAAGATAACAAGCCTGGAATTTCATATCCGGGAATGGGTATTGTATTAATATAAAAGTCTTATACATATTTAAAGTGATTCGGGGTTAAATCACCAATTCTCTGCTTCTCAATACATTTGAAAATATCATGTATGCCGAAGGAATATATGTAGACAGTTTCAAAAGAGTTAGTGATTGCACTAATAAAAGCTTACGTAACAATAACAAACTGATTTTACCTAAATGTCGTTTGGCTAAAGTTAGTAATTCGTTTTGTGGCAATTGCGTAAGTTTTACAATAAAATACCAGAGTATGTTATAAATCTACCAGAAAAAGATTTAAATGTCAAATCAAACAGTTCCTTTGCAAAAAAGCTTACTATAAAATTGAAGAATTCGTTAACGATAATAATGTTTTTATAGAAAACTTTAAATCCATAACACTGACAATATTATCTGATTACATTAATAATGAGTGCGTAGCGACTTCTATGTTGATTATCGCATGCCTCTTACTTGTTATACTGTAATTATTTATATAAAAAAAAACATCTATTAAAAAGAGCAACACACAAGTTTCTTGCTCATTCTTCTTGTGATGAATCTGCATTCCGAATGAGTGGTAGAATCAAAATATGACTATTCAAAAGTGCTTATGTGGTTTATTTGAATAAAGATTATTTCTATTTCTATTTCTATTTCTTGGTTTGATAAGTTTTACAGGTACCAGATAATTACCTGGGGCGGCGACGTAGGCCCCAGTTATTAGCGGTACCTCGCGGCAAAACTAATTTATTAAACAACGCGCCCATGACACACGCACTGGCCACTTTCAATAAAATAGCAGAAACAACTGACTTGTTTGTGTGTAGTCTGTGTGAATTCACAAAAACAACATTGTATGTTATATGTCATGTTAACGAACATGTATAATATAGAATTAGATACACTATTGTATTGGAAGCTGACCTGTAAATAATAGTTATGTAAGTAAATTAATAAATATACATATATATAAAAAATCAGGTTATCATCGCTATACCCAAGCGGTAGCTACCTATTATCAGACAGTTACTCAATTCAAATAAAATATTAGGTTGTTCAGTAATTTCGTTTTCTAACTTAGGATTTAATTGTATTTTGCATTCAACTTCACACTTAAGCCGTATAATTTGTATATGCTTGAGGCTCATATAAGCCTTGTGTGAAAAATTATTAATTCTACGCAGTAGTTTTAGTTGGTGTCCTTTTAAATATGGAGAGGAATATATGCAGTATTTTCGACATATCTAAACTGTTTACTACAGAAAGGGCAAAAATGCTGTTCAAGTCAGAAGAAATTGGCCGATATGTGTGGAGAAGATGTGTTGTGTGGAAGGTGTCGTAATGTAATGACATAATTTTATATTAAATTGAATATGATTTAATTTGAATATTTGCATACCTCTAGGGTGCTGCATGTCATGTACTTTTATTAGTTAATAAAATCCTACCTACCTAACTACCATGTAACGAGACAAATAAATAAATTGTGTATTAACAGTACGCTAGTGCCAGAACTGGTTCGCTAAATTCGATCCGGCAATTTTGATGTCGAAGATGCCACCCTCAGGAAGGCCGGCTGAAACTGATAAAGGCACTTTGGATTTGATGTGAACCGACGAATAACAACACTTATAACATCCCAGGCCTTTCAACTGAATATTAATTATTTTGATAAATTTAACCTCAATCAGATCTCACGTGTAATGTTATTTTTAATTGTTTAATCAACAGTCCAAAAAATTAGTTTCAAACTTTTTGAAATACGAAGTAGTTAAGTAAGCTAGTAAGATGATGTTTCCATACAATCTAAAAAGGGTTGTGAGGAGTTCATCTCCCCTTTAAACTTATACAACCCTTTACAACAAACAGACCGACAGAGTTACTTTCGCATTTGTTAGTAGGAAGTAAGGATGCTACATGATGTTAGCGATTTTATTACTCACTTCGTTCTTTGACTCTCCTTGTGTCTCTTATAAACGCCCCAAATTGGTGGACCGCTGGAAGAAGATATATCATTAGCAGATTGAACGCATTCCATTAACTTTTTTTCGGACTAGTCTAATGCTGTTGGTCGCAGCTGGCCTTTTAGCTTCACCCGAACTATAGGGCCACTCCAAACCAAGGAAGGACTTATGGAGCGGCTGAAGGCCAACTCCTGCCTGACGGATACGACTTTAGTCTGAGGCCACCAATAGAGGTTTCGAACCTCGGCTCAGGCCGTCGTAACATCGATCACGTTGAATTGGTCGAGGAGATCGATCGGAGGAACGACGGGAGCGCCGGTGTGGAGCGCCCCGGGCGCACACCTTGTAGTTGAATGCGCGATATGAGGTGTATGAGGTCGTCGTCTTCGCCGGCGAGGGCGGTCTCGTGTGTGTGTTCCATTAGCATGCAGTCTTTCATTCAATGCCTTTGTGAATACAGTTCATTCATTCATAATTCAACACGTGCCTTTACTGATCATCTCGTTATTCACACTCCCAGTCTTACCATATCGTCTTTCACACAGTCCATCCATCTCTTTGTCGGCCTTCCTCTGCCCTTATAACCATCCGCACATTCATATGTAACACCTTTCTAAATATTATCCTCATTCCTACGCATTATGTCCATACCATGATAGACGATTACTCTTCAACCTCTCTGACACCGGCGCCACTTTCTTACTTCCTCTAATGTATTCATTCTTTATCTTATCCATTCTTGTCACACCACACATTCCGGTTATGAACAATGATTAGACTATTTGCTTTTGCAATAGCATATACTGCTAGTTACTCTATTCTCTCAAATTTGAATTTAAAAATGAATCTGTATTATTGTATACTTGTTTATGTTTGTATAACAACATTTATTTGAAATAAATACGAGCTGAGTTTCTTGTCAGTTCTTCTCATCTCGCAATCAATCCAACTGACGGTAGATTTGACATATCATAGAGTCTGTAATAGACCTACATGAAAAGATATTTTGAATTTAGGTGAATTGTCTCTTTTCTTTAATCCTTTGTTATTTTATCTTTCCATCTTCAGAGTCTAGTTACATAGGTAAAATTAACTTACTCGCTGTTTAGCGGTGTTGCCGCTTGCAAGATGTGGAGTTAACATCTTTACAACATATGACTGGACTCCCGAGAGCGCTGTACTTGCAAAATGTGGGGCTTATACCGTTCTTCCTGGAAACAAAACACATCTTGAATTATTTACGAGAAAACAATCCTGATAAACTTCATCTACAATCACTTAAAATCCGTTGCGTTGTTTAAAAGATCTAAGCGGCCGGACCGGGAAAGTTTCATTGTATACTATGTAAATATACATTATTCATATTATTAACCGGGTCTTAGCACGACAAATTTTATGGCAAATAAAAGGAATTACCTCTCTCGACGTTCACGCACAACGGCGAATGAGGCCAATTGCAGAATGGAGTCAACCTACCAGCACTCTCTCGACGTTTCGACTGATTTTTTACTAGCCGTGTTAAGATCCGGTTAATAATA
The DNA here is from genome assembly GCF_030625045.1 of Achroia grisella. Lineage (NCBI taxonomy): Eukaryota > Metazoa > Arthropoda > Insecta > Lepidoptera > Pyralidae > Achroia > Achroia grisella. Next base: position 202 of record NW_026712797.1, on the reverse strand, counting down.
TAAATAATGTATATTAAACACGAAAGTTTAAAAATGTTATATATAAAATTCTCGTGTGACAGTTTTCGTTCCCATACTCCTCCGAAACGGCTTGTTCGAACCGATTCTCATGAAATTTTGTGAGCGTATTGAGTAGGTCTGAGAATCGGCCATCTATTTTCGCATCCCCCCTATATCTATTTTCATCCCCCTTTTTTTATAT
>NW_026712796.1:0-16380 GCF_030625045.1 Achroia grisella | reverse complement strand
ATTGACAAAAATGTAGTCAAAAATAAATGGATTTTTACATTGAAACGCGACTCTGAAGGTAACATCACACGTTACAAAGCTAGGTTAGTTGCTAAGGGCTTTACACAAAAATATGGTGAAGATTACACCGAGACTTTTTCACCTGTTGTTCGTCACAGTTCTATTAGACTGTTGTTGGCTCTATCAGTGGAATTCAATCTAAAAATTGATCACTTAGACGTCCAAACAGCATTTTTGAATGGTGATTTGCATGAAGAAATCTATATGCAACAGCCAGAAGGTTTCAGACTGCTTGAGAATCAAAACAAGGTGTATAGACTACGAAAGTCTGTTTATGGGTTGAAGCAGGCCTCGCGCTCCTGGCATCAAAAGGTAAAAGAAGTATTACTTTCTTTGCAATATGTACAGTGTAAACAAGAGGACTGTATTTTTGTAAAAAGAATTGGTAAGTCTATTATTTTTATCGCTTTATATGTTGATGATTTTTTTGTATTTTATAATGACAACTATTTGGCAGAGACATTAAAATCTTCTGTTGAAACATTTTAAAATTAAAGACTTAGGTCCGGTACGAAATATGTTAGGTATAAAGGTAGAGCGTGATGCAACTTCCATCAAACTTAGTCAGGAACATCGGATTGATAAATTATTAGATCGTTTTGGTATGACTGACTGCAAGTGTGTAAAATCTCCCATGATAATCAATATTAGTTCTAGTGAGAGATCTTGTAATACTGTGATCTATAATTCTACATCCAAATTTCCGTATCAAGAATTGATAGGCAGTTTAATGTATTTATGTGTAACTACGCGACCTGATATTTCATTTGCTGTGTCTTATTTAAGTCAGTTTAATAGTTGTTATACAGAATTTCATTGGAATCAAGCTAAGCGCATTCTAAGATATCTTAAAGGTACTAAGCGCAAGGCTTTAGTGTTTAAGAAATCGAATGTAAATTCTATTCTTGAGGGATACTCAGATGCAGACTGGGCTTCAGATGTTGATCGTAAATCTTACACTGGATACGTGTTCAAGTATGGCGATAACACAATATCATGGGGTAGTTATAAACAGTCTTGCATTTCGCTATCGTCCACCGAGGCGGAGTATATTAGTTTAAGTGAAGCTAGTAGAGAAGCGGTGTTCCTACAAGCGATAATTAAGGAACTTTTGTCAATGTCGTCCTGTAAGATTGTGATGTACTGTGACAATCAATCAGCTATGCAGCTGGCTATTAATTGTGTCCATCACAAGAGGAGCAAACACATTGATGTGAGGTACCATTATATTAGAGATATGATAGACAGGTTCAATGTACAGATTCTATACATACCTACAGATGTAATGGTGGCTGATGTTATGACTAAAGCTCTGGGCTGTGTCAAACACGAGGTATTTACTGAACAACTTGGTGTGGTGTAAATGTTAGATGCCCACATTATGGGGGAGTGTTGGAAGTATAATGCTGGCCATCGTAGAATTAGGTGTTTGTACATTTTTATAGAATATGTCACTTTAAAAATATCTCCGTAATGTTTGTAATGTCAACATATAAATTTTATCATTTTAATATATTTTAATATTTAATCTGCTGCTGTTTTCTCTTATTTCCAAAACTAAGTATCTCCTACTTTTTCTAGAAGTTCGAGAATTTTTACAGATGATGTCAAATCGACAGATAAACATAGGTTTGTTTTTTTAATAGACATAATGTTAAAGAGTTGTTTTGCTACTAGATTCTTTGATAACTCTGCTCTCTTCTCGAAAGGTATTCGAATTCTGTCCTCAAATGAATCTGCAAACAATGAGTATTATTAAATTGTTGGAAATGGTCATCAATAAAATAACTTATATCAAGGAGTTTATATAATAAATGGTAAATCTTATATAGAAATCAGATATATGCACTTACCTTTAGTTACTGGTGCTTTAACTTCTCTTAGATATTTGTGAAGCTTTATAGACATTTATTTTGTAATCTTTTTATGTTTTTCGAGAAATGAAATGAAATGATTTTATTTTGCGAGAAATGTGGTGTGCACAGTAGTTATAAAGTACATATGGTTCCATACAATCCGTCTTATATGAAGACATGCAAAATGTTATATTAGTTATGCTTCTACAATTCTGTCTTTCAGATAGCATATTACATTATTATATTATACAATTTTAAGAAATTATTATATCTATATTATTATTTAGTCATTATATGTCAATATTATTACTGTTATGTCATTACTATTATATTAATATTATCCAATTCTTAACTCATTTTACCATCAAAATTTAAAAATTCTTTTACTGTATAAAAACATCTCTCAATTAACCAGTTGCGTAATCTATTTTGAAAAATTTCAAAAGACATTTCTCTAATAGTTTGAGGTATTTTGTTGTAAATTTTTATACACATTATTCTACAATTTTGATGAAATAGCGCACTATTTACTGCAGGCATTCTCAATTTTGTAGGATCTCTTTGAGTAATTTTATTACATTCTTCAATTTTTTTAAATAATTCAGGATGTTTCTTTACAAACAGTCCGATTTCCAAAATATATAAAGAAGAAACTGTTAAGATCTTCAATTTCTTAAAATACTGTCTACATGAGTCAATGGGACCCAGACCGCAAATTGCGCGAATGCATTTTTTTTGAACGATTAGAGCTTTGTTGATGTAGGTTGAGTTACCCCATAGTAATATCGCATACCTTAAAACAGAACCAACATAGCCATGATATGCTGTAATAGCTGCTTTCTCACTTGCTGTATTCCGTAAGCGTCTGAGAGCATACACGAATTTATTAAGTTTAGAGCATGTGTTATTAACATGTTCTTTCCAGTTACAGTTATGATCTAAAGTAATACCTAAAAATTTGACCGCATTTTCTTTAGCGATTAGCTCGTCACGATATTTTATTGTAAGTAATTTATTTGTCATTTTATAATTAGCAAATTGCACATAATTAGTCTTTTGTATATTAATTCGTAGCTGATTACAATCAAGCCAGTCTCCAATATCAAGAAGCGCTTTATTAATCCTGTCATTGTAATTGATTGAAGTCTTATTGTGTGGTATTATCACAGAAACATCATCTGCAAATAGGATACAATGTTCCTTTGTTGCTTCAGGTAGGTCATTAATACTTATTAGAAAAAGAAGGGGTCCTAATACACTGCCATGAGGGACTCCTGTTCTGTTGCATAAATAGTGAGACCTAAAATTTGAAGAAAGCAATTTATTGTTTATACAGTTAATTTCTACACACTGATACCGGTCACATAGATAACTTTCAATCCATTTCAAGGCCTGTCCCCTGATACCATATGTTTCACATTTTGATTTTAATATGTCATGATTTATTACATCAAAAGCCTTGCTCATATCCAAAAATATTACTGTAACAGGTATCTTTTTATCTATGTTGTCGGTAATTGTGCTGATTAAGGTGAAGGCTGCTAAAGTTGTCGACTTATTTTTTTGAAAACCATTTTGTTCCTTTTTAATAACTTGAAACCTATCCAGAAAGCTAGATATACGTTTATACATTGCTTTTTCAAATACCTTGGATAGATTAGAGTTTAATGCTATAGGGCGGTAATTACCCAATTCCAATTTACTATCCTTTTTATGTATTGGCTTAATAATTGCAGTTTTTAGTCTGCTTGGAAATTTGCCTTGGATAAATGAATTATTTACAATATGCGATAATATTGGAGCAATAATATCAGCACAACCTTTTAAAATAGTGGCTGATATATTATCAAAACCGACAGAGTTTGTATTTTTTAGCGAAATAATATGTTTCAGGATTTCATTGTCAGTGCACGGTTCTAGAAATATTGTTTTATCTATTTTATTTGTAATTATTTGTTTATTTACGATATTGGAATAATATTTGGGATTGTCATTTGATATAGAAATAAAAAAGTCATTAAATATGTCAGCTATCTTTTTTGGATCCCTTAATGTTTCTCCATGGTAGTTTATGGCGTCAATTTGCTGATATGTTTTTACACTATCATTTTTATCTTTGATGATATCCCAGGTTGCTCTACACTTATTTTTAGCTTTAAGTATATAATTATTATGTTCTTGCTTTTTCGAAATATTAATACATTTTTTTAATAATTTGTCGTATTGAATAAAATTTAATTTATTTTTGACACATTTTTTTGTATATGCAATGTATCTTAGTCTTCTTTTTTTATTGCAAGACACTCGTATTCCTTTAGTAAACCACTTTGGAGAAGATGTGTTTGCATTAATCTTAACTTTTATTAATGGAAAACATAGATTATAGAACAAAACAAAGGTATCGTGAAAACTATCAAATGACTTGTTAGTATCATTGTCACATAGAACATCAGACCACGAAAGATTCGATAAACATTCACGAAATTTTAATAAATTGTCTTTACAGTAGTCTCTCTTTCCCACGTACCAATAGTGATTTCGCCTAATTTTTTTACTGGGGAAAGTTAATGTTTGTCCTGTATTGTGGTCAGATAACTGAAGTTGGTGTATATTACCTATTCCATCCTTTATATTACTAAAAATGTTGTCAATGCAAGTATTTTTCCTCGTCGGCTTAGTTATGTGAATATTAAAATTATTACTAAGGAGTATGTCATTCAATGTCAATGTCAAATTATTATTTTTTAAAATATCAATATTTATGTCACCAGCAATTATTATACGTTTATGTTTCTTTGTCAATGTGTGTATGAGTAAATCGAGTTTAGTTAGAAAATTGAGTGAGTTCGAGTTCGGGGTCCTATATATACAAACAATAATGCAGTCCAATAAAGGAACACTAATACCACAACATTCAAAATTTTTTCCTCGGAGATTTCTTTGCAGAATTTAATTATTTTACCTTGTAATGGGTTTCGTAATAAAATGCACACACCACCACGCTTTTCAGTTTCTCTAGAGAAATAACATGCAACATTGAAATCTTTTATTTTTATATTGTACTCGTCACCTGTTCTGACGAATGTTTCTGAAAGACAAATTATGTCTATATGCATCCTATTCTGTCTTAATTCATTCAAGCTCAATTCCAAATAACTACATTTATTAATTAAGCCACATATATTTTGATGTAACAGGTTTATCATAGAGGTATTATAATTATTCTTGTTATCGAAAAAAACTAGTAGTTGAGTGAAACGTTTTATTTCCATTACGTTCTTTCATCGCGTCATGGGTAGATGATGATTGTTTTGGTAAAATAGAAAAATAATAAGGAATGGTTCCCCTTATTGGTAATCCAGCAGTTAAAGTCTGTGACGGGGGTACTGGTTTTTGAGAGGTGTTTCTATTTTTAATCTGTTCAAAATAGTAGGGTATGGTGCCTTTTTTAAGTATTTTCCTTTGTACAATTACCGGACGATGGTTTTTTTTACGAGTTAAGAATTGTTTATCGTAGTAATTACAGTCTATAGCGAAGTTTATTTTATAACATATCCTTGTCATGTTTGTATAGTGATCTGATAAGTCCAAAAAAGTACAATTTTTGAAAGATGGACTTGTGTGTTTTATCATATAATTCAATCTATTTTCGTTAAGATACATATTACTATTAATACTTAATAATAAAATGTTAATGTGCTTAAATTTAGTTAATATAGTTGTTAAGTATAGTTTTAGTTTAGTGGGGTCATTATCATTTTCACCCAATGACAGTATAAGATAATTGTTTGAAGAATCGCAGATATCATTACAACATTCGATGATTTTTTCTGAAGGTATATATATGGTTGTGTCACTGATGTTATATTGTATTTTTTATATTGAGTATTCTGTCTTGAATAACATAATTGTGATGCCAGATTAACACACTGTTGTGCTCCAAATATATATATTTTATTATTGATTTGTTTTTTAACGCCATCTTTTGGAGGAATGATTAGCTTTTCATCAGTTTGGTGTCGTTCCATCGATGCAGGGCGTTGTATATTGTTTTTAGTCGGTTCTTGGGTATTATCATATTGAGAAAATAGTTTTTTTTTTTTGAAGAGTTCAATTTTATGTTTATAACATTCAAACGTTTCCTTGTTTTCGGTGTAATATGAGATTTAGGACTGTTCAATGGCGATCCAATACATATCTTTTTAAGATTAAGAATAGTGTTTTGTTGTTCTTCACTAAGTTTTTTTAATTGACGATTTCCTAAATTTAAGTTTTCGATTTCATTGTGGGCTCATTCGAGTTGCCTTTTGATTATTATAATTTCTGATTTTAAATCCTCTATTTGAGTAGTGCAAATCGTAGACAGATCTGGTAAACTTTTTGCTAAATAGTCGGATTCTGTTGAATTAAATGACAGATCGCCATCTGTTGATGCATTGGAGAGACTTCTACGAGGTTTTCTAAGTGTTACGTTATCATTCGTGTGATCCATATTTAAATATTAATATCAGCTAAATGAAGATTCCATACAAAAAGTGACGCATACCAAGGCTCGAACTCAGGCCTCAGATGTAATTAGACGCTTTAGGCAGCCACACTGGTGTTAGACCAGTACGGACAATGGGTTTTTTATCGATATTAACGACTGCTATCACAGAGCAAACGTGTAGTGATAGAAGCAGATAAAAGCCGTTACACGGACCTTTGAATTGCACTGTTTATCACTTTTATTATACAACTACTCTCACTACACAGTTTATAAAGTTGATAATGTTTATTGGAGACGGATTTTGTTTTCACTTTATAGTTGTTTAATTTATTTCGGAATTGTTTTATATTAACGATTAATAAATTGATAAAAGTTACTTGGAATAAGTATTTTCTCAAAAATCTCAGAATGATAATTAACTCAGTCATTGTAAATAGTGAATCAATATATACATTATTGGATTCAAGATTCATTCTGCCACCTTGTTCTCTGTCTAAAATAATTACAGCATTTTCAACTATTAACCCTTCTTTATTTAAATCTTTGACTGTTTCTAATACACTAGAACCAGAAGTTACTACATCTTCTACTACTTCATCTTTATTAAAGAATGAGATGTCACACAATCTGCCCATTCTGAAATCTTATATAACCCTTTTTGATATTGTAATGATACTGTGTTACCAATATCCGCAAATTTCCTGTCCTCCAGAATCAAAAAATTAAATCTGTCCGCTAATTGTTTAAGTCGAGAAATGAAATCAGAAGTAAAATCTTCTATAATATCAACATGGGTTTTCACTAAGCATTCTCTAAGTATCTCCTACTTTTTCTAGAAGTTCGAGAATTTTTACAGATGATGTCAAATCGACAGATAAACATAGGTTTGTTTTTTTAATAGACATAATGTTAAAGAGTTGTTTTGCTACTAGATTCTTTGATACTACCCTCTCCAGGTAAAGAATGAGATGTCACACAATCTGCCCATTCTGAAATCTTATATAACCCTTTTTGATATTGTAATGATACTGTGTTACCAATATCCGCAAATTTCCTGTCCTCCAGAATCAAAAAATTAAATCTGTCCGCTAATTGTTTAAGTCGAGAAATGAAATCAGAAGTAAAATCTTCTATAATATCAACATGGGTTTTCACTAAGCATTCTCTAAGTATCTCCTACTTTTTCTAGAAGTTCGAGAATTTTTACAGATGATGTCAAATCGACAGATAAACATAGGTTTGTTTTTTTAATAGACATAATGTTAAAGAGTTGTTTTGCTACTAGATTCTTTGATACTACCCTCTCCAGGTAAAGAATGAGATGTCACACAATCTCCCCATTCTGAAATCTTATATAACCCTTTTTGATATTGTAATGATACTGTGTTACCAATATCCGCAAATTTCCTGTCCTCCAGAAAATTTCCTGTCCTCCAGAATCAAAAAATTAAATCTGTCCGCTAATTGTTTAAGTCGAGAAATGAAATCAGAAGTAAAATCTTCTATAATATCAACATGGGTTTTCACTAAGCATTCTCTAAGTATCTCCTACTTTTTCTAGAAGTTCGAGAATTTTTACAGATGATGTCAAATCGACAGATAAACATAGGTTTGTTTTTTTAATAGACATAATGTTAAAGAGTTGTTTTGCTACTAGATTCTTTGATACTACCCTCTCCAGGTAAAGAATGAGATGTCACACAATCTGCCCATTCTGAAATCTTATATAACCCTTTTTGATATTGTAATGATACTGTGTTACCAATATCCGCAAATTTCCTGTCCTCCAGAATCAAAAAATTAAATCTGTCCGCTAATTGTTTAAGTCGAGAAATGAAATCAGAAGTAAAATCTTCTATAATATCAACATGGGTTTTCACTAAGCATTCTCTAAGTATCTCCTACTTTTTTCTAGAAGTTCGAGAATTTTTACAGATGATGTCAAATCGACAGATAAACATAGGTTTGTTTTTTTAATAGACATAATGTTAAAGAGTTGTTTTGCTACTAGATTCTTTGATACTACCCTCTCCAGGTAAAGAATGAGATGTCACACAATCTGCCCATTCTGAAATCTTATATAACCCTTTTTGATATTGTAATGATACTGTGTTACCAATATCCGCAAATTTCCTGTCCTCCAGAATCAAAAAATTAAATCTGTCCGCTAATTGTTTAAGTCGAGAAATGAAATCAGAAGTAAAATCTTCTATAATATCAACATGGGTTTTCACTAAGCATTCTCTAAGTATCTCCTACTTTTTCTAGAAGTTCGAGAATTTTTACAGATGATGTCAAATCGACAGATAAACATAGGTTTGTTTTTTTAATAGACATAATGTTAAAGAGTTGTTTTGCTACTAGATTCTTTGATACTACCCTCTCCAGGTAAAGAATGAGATGTCACACAATCTGCCCATTCTGAAATCTTATATAACCCTTTTTGATATTGTAATGATACTGTGTTACCAATATCCGCAAATTTCCTGTCCTCCAGAATCAAAAAATTAAATCTGTCCGCTAATTGTTTAAGTCGAGAAATGAAATCAGAAGTAAAATCTTCTATAATATCAACATGGGTTTTCACTAAGCATTTACAAGCTAAAACCGCTAAAGATGTATGGGTGGCCTTGAAAAAGGCATATGACGACACCGGTTTACATAGAAGGTTATCATGTCTTCGAACTCTATGTTCAATCAAACTAGAACAATTCGAAACCATGGAAACATATGTAAATGAGATTCTGTCGCTAGCTGATCAACTTAGCAGTATGAAGAAACCATTAGATGATGAATTTCTGCTGCTGTAATGCTTCAAGTCGAGGGTTGCCTCAGGTAATATGAGCTATATCATGGCTCTGGAGCACTCAAGCATTGAAATATCTACAGATTTCTAAAAACGAAACTGCTTCAAGACAAACGATGGAAAGGACAAACAACATACCGCTGATGACTGTTTGTAGACACGAAACCGTAAGTACAATTCTGTTTACTTCCTATCCAGAAAAGAAAACGTCAGATACATCAAACAAGCCTAATTCCTTGTCAAATGCTAACAAGAAGCTATGGTGCTGGAAGTGTCGCTCAAAAGGTCATGTCAAGAAGGATTGTCCTTCACGTGAATAAATATCGAATTCTAATTTGGTCGAGAAATGCACTTAGTACTATTAAACATGATAGCTCTTGGGTTATTGATTCTCTAGCCACGGACCATATGTCTAGGATGTCGAGAATGGTTCGAAATTATCAATGAATCGACGACAAAGGAGGTTTGTGTTGCCAATGGCAAGAAGCTGATCGTAAGTGGTAAAGGAGTTTTTTTGCTACAGATTTTTAATGGAAAAACTTTAAATATAACTTTATTAGATGTAATGTTTTCCTGATCTTATGTAAATTTAATATCTGTGTCTGCACTTGTAGAAAAAGGAGATAAACAATGTAATTTAATGAAAAATGGTCAAATACGATTAACATTTAAAAAACATAATACACTTAATGTCACTGTCGGTGTTCATTAACTTCTAAAGACATGTTGTTATGGCATCAAAGATTAGGACATTTAAACTTTGATAGTTTAACATTACTGAAGAAGGTTGCTAATGACATTGATTTTCAATTACATAATCAGAAAGTTGTTTTGATATATGTCTTAGGGTAAGCATTTGATACTCCTTTCGTGACTACCTAAAAACAGATAGCCACACAATCTGGACCCATTCTGAAATCTTATATAACCCTTTTTGATATTGTAATATACTGTTCCTAGATGACTACTCTCGCAAAGTTTTCGTTTACCCGAATGCGAATAAGAGTGATGTGTGTAAGCCATGAATTTTTTAAGTTGAGAATCATGTAATAGTAAAGTTAAATCTTTTAATATCAGATAATGGGACCGAATACCTTAACTAACTGCATTTTCTCTAACAAAGATCTCCATCACTAAATAGTCCTCAACAGAATGGTGCAGCTGAACGATTGAAATCGACAGGATAAACATAGATGTTTACTTTTGCTAAATTATACAATAAGATGTGGGCAGAAGCTGTAAATACAGCGGCATTTCTTATTATACTACCCTCTCTAGACTTTCTGGTAAACTACCATTGTTTCTGAAATCTTATATAATCTGCGTGTCTTTTTGATTTGTAATGATTTGTACCAATGATGACTGCAAACGTAAAAAGTTCCAGATCAAAAAGTAAGTCCGCTAATTTTTAGGTCTATGACAATGTAAATCAGGGTATCGTCTGTTTAATATGAGAACAATAAGATCGTTGCTTCACTGATGTTGTTTTCAACGAATCTGTTTTCCTAGAAGTTCGAGAATTTTTAAGATATGTCAAATCACAGATATTTGATAGGTATTTTTATAACAGATCATGGTGACGAGGAGATTCTGCCAACTACGCCCTTAGAAGCGGAGTCAGAATATGTACCTGTTGAGGCGGAGCAATTTGTTACTGCCGAATCACCAAGTTGTCCTGTTGAGGCGGAGCATGAACAAATGACTGATGAACCTTCTACATCAGACACTAGTCATCGTTATAACCTACGTTCTCGTATACCAAGACCTAACTGTAATATGACAAAAAATTGTAATGTGATGAAATCAATAGAGCCACGTACTGTCAATGAAGCTAGTTGTGAAGATAAAGAATATGGCAAAAAGATGCAAGAAGAAATCAATCTACAAAGCTCTTACAGATAAACCAATTGACAAAAATATAGTCAAAAATAAATGGATTTTTACATTGAAACGCGACTCTGAAGGTAACATCACACGTTACAAAAAATTAAATTAGTTGCTAATTGCTTTACTCAAAAAATATGGTAAGATTATACCGATTTTTCACCTGGGTGTTCGTCACAGTTCTATTAGACTATTGTTGGCTCTATCAGTGGAATTCAATCTAAAAATTGATCACTAAATAGATGTCCAAACAGCATTTTTGAATGGTGATTTGCATGAAGAAATCTATATGCAACAGCCAGAAGGTTTCAGACTGCTTGAGAATCAAAACAAGGTGTATAGACTACGAAAGTCTGTTTATGGGTTGAAGAATGAGATGTCACTCAATCCTGGCATCAAAATCTATTACTTTCTTTGCAATATGTACAGTGTAAACAAGAGGACTGTATTTTTGTAAAAAAAATTGGTAAATCTATTATTTTTATCGCTTTATATGTTGATGATTTTTTTATTTTATAATGACAACTATTTGGCAGAGACATTAAAATCTTCTCTTTTTTTAAAATTAAAGACTTACAGATGTCCGGTGTCAAATATGAGGATAAACATAGAGCGTGATGCAACTTCCATCAAACTTAGTCAGGAACATCGGATTGATAAATTATTAGATCGTTTTGGTATGACTGACTGCAAGTGTGTAAAATCTCCCATGATAATCAATATTAGTTCTAGTGAGAGATCTTGTAATACTGTGATCTATAATTCTACATCCAAATTTCCGTATCAAGAATTGATAGGCAGTTTAATGTATTTATGTGTAACTACGCGACCTGATATTTCATTTGCTGTGTCTTATTTAAGTCAGTTTAATAGTTGTTATACAGAATTTCATTGGAATCAAGCTAAGCGCATTCTAAGATATCTTAAAGGAACTAAGCGCAGGGCTTTAGTGTTTAAGAAATCGAATGTTAATTCTATTCTTGAGGGATACTCAGATGCAGACTGGGCTTCAGATGTTGATCGTAAATCTCACACAATACGTGTTCAAGTATGGCGATATACACAATATCATAATGATAGTTATAAACAGTCTTGCATTTCGCTTTCATCCACCGAATATTAATTTAAGTGAAGCTAGTAGAGAAATGTTCCTCAAGCGATAATTAAAATATTTGTCAATGTCGTCCTGTAAATTGTGATGTACTGTGAAATCAATCAGCTATTTCAGTTCGAGGCTATTATTGTGTCCATCAAAGACAGAAACACATTGATGTGTTTATATTAGAGATATGATAGACAGGTTCAATGTACAGATTCTATACATACCTACAGATGTAATGGTGGCTGATGTTATGACTAAAGCTCTGGGCTGTGTCAAACACGAGATGTTACTGAACAACTGGTGTGGTGTAAATGTTAGATAACCACATTTTTGATATTGGAAGTATAATGCTTTTGGAGTATCATAGAATTAGGTGTTTGTACATTTTTTATAGAATATGTCACTTTAAAAATATCTCCGCTAATGTTTGTAATGTCAACATATAAATTTTATCATTTTAATATATTTTAATATTTAATCTGCTGCTGTTTTCTCTTATTTCCAAAACTAAGTATCTCCTACTTTTTCTAGAAGTTCGAGAATTTTTACAGATGATGTCAAATCGACAGATAAACATAGGTTTGTTTTTTTAATAGACATAATGTTAAAGAGTTGTTTTGCTACTAGATTCTTTGATAACTCTGCTCTCTTCTCGAAAGGTATTCGAATTCTGTCCTCAAATGAATCTGCAAACAATGAGTATTATTAAATTGTTGGAAATGGTCATCAATAAAATAACTTATATCAAGGAGTTTATATAATAAATGGTAAATCTTATATAGAAATCAGATATATGCACTTACCTTTAGTTACTGGTGCTTTAACTTCTCTTAGATATTTGTGAAGCTTTATAGACATTTATTTTGTAATCTTTTTATGTTTTTCGAGAAATGAAATGAAATGATTTTATTTTGCGAGAAATGTGGTGTGCACAGATGTTATAAAGTACATATGGTTCCATACAATCCGTCTTATATGAAGACATGCAAAATTTTATATTAGTTATGCTTCTACAATTCTGTCTTTCAGATAGCATATTACATTATTATATTATACAATTTTAAGAAATTATTATATCTATATTATTATTTAGTCATTATATGTCAATATTATTACTGTTATGTCATTACTATTATATTAATATTATCCAATTCTTAACTCATTTTACCATCAAAATTTAAAAATTCTTTTACTGTATAAAAACATCTCTCAATTAACCAGTTGCGTAATCTATTTTGAAAAATTTCAAAAGACATTTCTCTAATAGTTTGAGGTATTTTGTTGTAAATTTTTATACACATTATTCTACAATTTTGATGAAATAGCGCACTATTTACTGCAGGCATTCTCAATTTTGTAGGATCTCTTTGAGTAATTTTATTACATTCTTCAATTTTTTTAAATAATTCAGGATGTTTCTTTACAAACAGTCCGATTTCCAAAATATATAAAGAAGAAACTGTTAAGATCTTCAATTTCTTAAAATACTGTCTACATGAGTCAATGGGACCCAGACCGCAAATTGCGCGAATGCATTTTTTTTGAACGATTAGAGCTTTGTTGATGTAAGTTGAGTTACCCCATAGTAATATCGCATACCTTAAAACAGAACCAACATAGCCATGATATGCTGTAATAGCTGCTTTCTCACTTGCTGTATTCCGTAAGCGTCTGAGAGCATACACGAATTTATTAAGTTTAGAGCATGTGTTATTAACATGTTCTTTCCAGTTACAGTTATGATCTAAAGTAATACCTAAAAATTTGACCGCATTTTCTTTAGCGATTAGCTCGTCACGATATTTTATTGTAAGTAATTTATTTGTCATTTTATAATTAGCAAATTGCACATAATTAGTCTTTTGTATATTAATTCGTAGCTGATTACAATCAAGCCAGTCTCCAATATCAAGAAGCGCTTTATTAATCCTGTCATTGTAATTGATTGAAGTCTTATTGTGTGGTATTATCACAGAAACATCATCTGCAAATAGGATACAATGTTCCTTTGTTGCTTCAGGTAGGTCATTAATACTTATTAGAAAAAGAAGGGGTCCTAATACACTGCCATGAGGGACTCCTGTTCTGTTGCATAAATAGTGAGACCTAAAATTTGAAGAAAGCAATTTATTGTTTATACAGTTAATTTCTACACACTGATACCGGTCACATAGATAACTTTCAATCCATTTCAAGGCCTGTCCCCTGATACCATATGTTTCACATTTTGATTTTAATATGTCATGATTTATTACATCAAAAGCCTTGCTCATATCCAAAAATATTACTGTAACAGGTATCTTTTTATCTATGTTGTCGGTAATTGTGCTGATTAAGGTGAAGGCTGCTAAAGTTGTCGACTTATTTTTTTGAAAACCATTTTGTTCCTTTTTAATAACTTGAAACCTATCCAGAAAGCTAGATATACGTTTATACATTGCTTTTTCAAATACCTTGGATAGATTAGAGTTTAATGCTATAGGGCGGTAATTACCCAATTCCAATGTACTATCCTTTTTATGTATTGGCTTAATAATTGCAGTTTTTAGTCTGCTTGGAAATTTGCCTTGGATAAATGAATTATTTACAATATGCGATAATATTGGAGCAATAATATCAGCACAACCTTTTAAAATAGTGGCTGATATATTATCAAAACCGACAGAGTTTGTATTTTTTAGCGAAATAATATGTTTCAGGATTTCATTGTCAGTGCACGGTTCTAGAAATATTGTTTTATCTATTTTATTTGTAATTATTTGTTTATTTACGATATTGGAATAATATTTGGGATTGTCATTTGATATAGAAATAAAAAAGTCATTAAATATGTCAGCTATCTTTTTTGGATCCCTTAATGTTTCTCCATGGTAGTTTATGGCGTCAATTTGCTGATATGTTTTTACACTATCATTTTTATCTTTGATGATATCCCAGGTTGCTCTACACTTATTTTTAGCTTTAAGTATATAATTATTATGTTCTTGCTTTTTCGAAATATTAATACATTTTTTTAATAATTTGTCGTATTGAATAAAATTTAATTTATTTTTGACACATTTTTTTGTATATGCAATGTATCTTAGTCTTCTTTTTTTATTGCAAGACACTCGTATTCCTTTAGTAAACCACTTTGGAGAAGATGTGTTTGCATTAATCTTAACTTTTATTAATGGAAAACATAGATTATAGAACAAAACAAAGGTATCGTGAAAACTATCAAATGACTTGTTAGTATCATTGTCACATAGAACATCAGACCACGAAAGATTCGATAAACATTCACGAAATTTTAATAAATTGTCTTTACAGTAGTCTCTCTTTCCCACGTACCAATAGTGATTTCGCCTAATTTTTTTACTGGGGAAAGTTAATGTTTGTCCTGTATTGTGGTCAGATAACTGAAGTTGGTGTATATTACCTATTCCATCCTTTATATTACTAAAAATGTTGTCAATGCAAGTATTTTTCCTCGTCGGCTTAGTTATGTGAATATTAAAATTATTACTAAGGAGTATGTCATTCAATGTCAATGTCAAATTATTATTTTTTAAAATATCAATATTTATGTCACCAGCAATTATTATACGTTTATGTTTCTTTGTCAATGTGTGTATGAGTAAATCGAGTTTAGTTAGAAAATTGAGTGAGTTCGAGTTCGGAGTCCTATATATACAAACAATAATGCAGTCCAATAAAGGAACACTAATACCACAACATTCAAAATTTTTTTCCTCGGAGATTTCTTTGCAGAATTTAATTATTTTACCTTGTAATGGGTTTCGTAATAAAATGCACACACCACCACGCTTTTCAGTTTCTCTAGAGAAATAACATGCAACATTGAAATCTTTTATTTTTATATTGTACTCGTCACCTGTTCTGACGAATGTTTCTGAAAGACAAATTATGTCTATATGCATCCTATTCTGTCTTAATTCATTCAAGCTCAATTCCAAATAACTACATTTATTAATTAAGCCACATATATTTTGATGTAACAGGTTTATCATAGAGGTATTATAATTATTCTTGTTATCGAAAAAAACTAGTAGTTGAGTGAAACGTTTTATTTCCATTACGTTCTTTCATCGCGTCATGGGTAGATGATGATTGTTTTGGTAAAATAGAAAAATAATAAGGAATGGTTCCCCTTATTGGTAATCCAGCAGTTAAAGTCTGT